>NC_084552.2:20782500-20790000 GCF_033978685.3 Nerophis lumbriciformis | reverse complement strand
CCGCATCACTATGCGACCAAGTCGTTTCAGTACGAAGCCAGCAGAAGACAATTCTCCCGCACTGGCTAACGAGGAGTGGGACGAAGGTACGCTCATGGTGTTGCGAGCGATGGAAGCCGAGACGCTTCGCTATTCGACGGAGGAGAGGTCGAATCTCATGTGGGGAGCTGGAGGCTCTCTTATCCCCATCGATTCCCTCTGGTCGGAAGACATCGCCGCTACACCGCAGTACCGTGCGCGCCGTCAAAGACGGAAGCCGGAAGCCGGCCAGGAGGTCTTTCCCTCGCCGCCAAGACGCGCCGCTCCTGCAAACTCCTCCCCCGGACCGAAGCAAGCTACATTCAGCCCAAACTTCCCCTCCTCAGATGTTTGGCAACCCCATCGACCACTTCGCCAAACAGTTCTCTGATTGGGCTGTCAGTCACATGGACATTTCCAACAATGACGTCATTTCATTGGCGCCCCCCGAAGAGGTAACTCCGCCCACTCCCGATGACGTCATTGAGCAAGAATTTTTTTTTCCATCATCTAATTCTTTCTGTCAGCCAATACCAAATGATTTTCATTCTAAGATAAGACATTATCAGGACATTTTTATTAAGTGTAAGTCTAGTCAGTCACATTCTGATTTTCAGACTCCACCTCCAGTGACTTTGGTTCCGCCCCCAGTGACTATTGCTCCGCCCACTGCACATATTTTTTCCCCCTGTGCTCCCACCCAATCTCAAGTGGGGGATGATAATAGTCAATTTGGACAATTTGAAGAAGAGTATACCCCCCTCCATACCTCCCCCCACCCACCCTTGAAGACAGTTCCAAACCGCAAAGAGCGCGTCTGGTATCCGCGTCTTGAGGGGGGGGCTAGTACTGGGAACTGTGCTAGTGCGGTGGCACAACTTCGGCGTGCTAAGCCGCAACCTCCTGCACGGCCACTGCCACCAGTTTTTCGGCGTGCTAAGCCGCAACCTCCTGCACGGCCACCGCCACCAGTCTTTCGGCGTGCTAAACCGCAACCTCCTGCAAGGCCACCGCCACCAGTCTTCCGGCGTGCTAAACCGCAACCTCCTGCACGGCCACCTCCACCAGTCCTTCGTCCTGCTAAGCCACAACCGCCAGCTAGGCCACCTCCAGCTGCACCTCGGCTAGCACCTGTTCCTGCACCTCGGCTGACACACCAAGCTTCGTCTCCAGTACTTCCACCACGCCAAGCTCCACCATGCCAAGTTCCTCGGCTGGTTCCCACACCAGCGCCGGCTCCAAGGCTGGTTCCCACACCAGCGCCGGCTCCAAGGCTGGTTCCCACACCAGCGCCGGCTCCAAGGCTGGTTCCCACACCAGCGCCGGCTCCAAGGCTGGTTCTCACACCAGCGCCGGCTCCAAGGCTGGTTCTCACACCAGCGCCGGCTCCACGGCTGGTACCCACACCAGCGCCGGCTCCACGGCTGGTACCCACACCAGCGCCGGCTCCACGGCTGGTACCCACACCAGCGCCGGCTCCACGGCTGGTACCCACACCAGCGCCGGCTCCACGGCTGGTACCAGAACCTGCATCTGCCTCCACGGCGACGACGTCTCCTCCTGCCTCCACGGCGACGTCGACTCCTCCTGCCTCCACGGCGACGTCGGCTCCTCCTGCCTCCACGGCGACGTCGGCTCCTCCTGCCTCCACGGTGACGTCGGCTCCTCCTGCTTCCACGGCGACATCGGCTCCTCCTGCTTCCACGGCGACGTCGGCTCCTCCTGTTTCCACGGCGACGTCTGCTCTCTCCTCGTCTTCGTCTCAGCGACCTCGAGTGGTCTGGCTGCGCAAGCGGCGCTCTCGGAGGTTTGTTTATGGACGCCAGTGGCGCAAACAGCAGCGACACCCGAGACGTAGTCGTAGAACTCTCCGGCTGCTGAACTTCTGGCGCCACTCACGCCCACTTTCTCGGCAGCCACGAATGTGGCCTTTCCGTGGTCGCCCGCCTCGCCTGCGGCAGCGGCGTTCCACTCGCCGCCGCCACCTGACTCTTCCCCGGTGGATTCGGGGACACGTGGCCTGGCGACCCACCACCAAATCCTCCCTCCACCCTCCCTTGACTCTCGAACTATTTCTTGTTTTTTGGGTTCTTGTTTTATTTAGTGTCAAGGGACATCTGGAATCTGTCCTTTAAGGGGGGGGTACTGTTACGATCCGCTGCACGGATCATAGTTTGTTCTTACACAACTGATGACGACAACTTTGATTCCCGCTAGCTTTTCACGCTATGCCATTTTGCCTGCTAGCTCCCACGCTAGTCTTTTTGTTTTTGCCTTTTGCTATTTGCACGTCTTTTTTTTTTTTGTTCTTCGAATGATTTATATTGTAAATAAATCATTTTCCTACCTGCAAGCTGTGTCCGAAGCCGTCTGCATCCTTGGGAGAACCACACCCGCATCACTATGCGACCAAGTCGTTTCATAGGGAAGGCTACGCAGAACGAAACTAAAACTGAACTGGCTACAAAGTAAACAAAAACAGAATGCTGGACGACAGCAAAGACTTGCTGTGGAGCACAATGTACATCCGAACATGACATGACAATCAACAATGTCCCCACAAAGAAGGATGAAAACAACTGAAACATTCTTCATTGCTAAAACAAAGCAGGTGCGGGGAATATCGCTCAAAGGAAGACATGAAACTGCTACAGGAAAACACCAAAAAAAGAGAAAAGGCCATTAAAATAAGAGTTCAAGACAAGAACTAAACCACTACACACAGGAAAACAGCAAAAAAAAATATCAAAATAAGTCACGGCGTGATGTGACAGATGGTGACAGTACACCTACTTTGAGACAAGAGATAGTACTCAGTGGCCTAGTGGTTAGAGTGTCCACCCTGAGATCAGTAGGTTGTGAGTTCAAACCCCGGCCGAGTCATACCAAAGGCTATAAAAATGGCAGTGACGTGCAGTCAGTTGAGGCAGGTGAGGCGGGTCCTCACGTGCCATCATGGAAAGAAAAAAAAAAGTAAAAAGAAAAAAAAAAAATTAAATTGTTATATGTATCCAGTGATTATACTATAAAATTATTTTCCATTTAACTTCACCAGTTTTGGATTATTTTTATTCAAAATCGCTGAATTTTCACATTTGCAGTTCAAATACTGAGAAGAGACTTGCGGTGATCAGCAGCCAGTTGAGCCTCACCATGGATTGCGCAATGACTCGGCTAATTTCTGGCCTGCTGTGCAGTGAGACCGTATTGCTATATGAATTATATTATACATTTCCATAGTTTAGTTAGCTGAGGTATATAATGTACAGTGTATTTTATCAACAACTGTATGTGTGTAACGTATTTCTTGTGCTGAGCAATCATAAAACGGCTGCGAAGACGCACTGGCTGAGGCTCGCAGTAATCCCGCCTCATGGTGGTAGAGGGCGGTAGTGATCCCAGCGATCATTTTTGTGACTACTCGGCTGCAGAAGAAGTGACAACAAGCAGCAACAGTTAGCGATTGTTTATTTTTTCCTCTCGCCTGGACTTTTAACATGGAGGATTACATATCTAAAATAAAACAGTTTTCTAAACTGGACTTTCAATGGAAGCAGGAGGTAATAATTAAAAGAAGATCTCCATTGCGACAAAGAGACTTTAAAAACTAAAGAAAGATAAGGAAGACTTTTATAAACAAGTTATCGATGCTTTTGTTCAGAAGGAGCAGCGCATGGACTTCATTTATAAGTAAAGGTAAGACCATAATAATGTTTTTTGTATTAAATGTGCTTTTTTGTGTGCTACAGTTTGTATGTGTAAAGTTAAAATTAAGTTAAAGTACCAATGATTGTCACACACACACTGGGTGTGGTGAAATTTGTCCTCTGCATTTGACCCATCCCCTTGATCACCCTCTGGGAGGTGAGGGGAGCAGTGGGCAGCAGCGGCGCCGTGCCCGGTAATCACTTTTAGTGATTTAACCCCCAATTCCAACCCTTGATGCTGAGTGCCAAGCAGGGATGAATGCTGGTATGAGCTTTTAAACATAACCCGTTAACTACTGCCAATCAAATGGTGAATAAGATACTCTTTAGCGTTCATATGTTTGTAAATCTGACTGTGATGAAGTCAGTGCCTCACCAGCCATCAACCTCACCGCACGTCACTGAAAAATGGGACCCATGACCTCCCTGCTTGGCACTCAGCATCAAGGGTTGGAATTGGAGGTTAAATCACAAAAAATGATTCCCGGGCGCGGCTGCTGCTCACTGCTCCTCTCACCTCCCAGGGGGTGATCAAGGGTGATGGGTCAAATGCAGAGAATAATTTCGCCACATCTAGTGTGTGTGTGACACTCATTGGTACTTTAACTTTACTTTAACTTTAGTGAGGGATGGTTGGGTATGGTTTAAAGTCATAGCGACTTTTTTTGTGTCAACTGAGTTTCGTTTTTTAATGATTTCCGCTGGTGGTGTGCCTCCGGATTTTGGGCTCAAAAAAGGTTGCGAAACACTGCATTAGTAGATGCTGCAGCTTCTCAGCACCAGGGGGCAGCACTCCGCCGTGTCTCCGAGGCGCTGCTGGCACGGAGACTTGTCCACGTTGTTCCCACTATCTCCCCTCCATCCTCCCATCCACACCCACCTTCCCCCTGACTCCATCGCTCGGCGTCCAGTACCCACCGACCCATCACTGCTCCTCGTACGCGCGCTGCGAGCAGTAGCACGGCCACCAACACGAACACGAACACGAACACAAACATGCCCCAGCCGCCGCTCCCCGCCGCCGCCGCCGCCGCCGCCGCGCGCCTCTGCGCCTCGCTGCTGATCGCCTCGGTTTTGACCGCCATGCCGGGACCCTCGCGTTGTGACCGCGGCGCCGTGCTCCGGCGCGTCGGGGGCGACCGCCAGCCGGACCTCGACGCGGGCTCCCCACGCCCGAGGAGAGCGCTGTCCCGGGAGAAGCAAATGTCTCTGCACAGCAGCTCCTTCGTGCTGAAAGGGGACGCGACCCACAACCAGGCGATGGTCCACTGGACCGGGGAGAACAGCAGCGTAAGTAGCCGATCCATCACCTGCCTTGTGCCGTACCAGCCAGTCCCGTCACCAGCCCCTCCACGCTCCCCTTTGTCACCCGTCAGTCCACGGGAGGACATGACACAAGTATTGTCCCGGGTGGGGGGGAGGGGCTGTGACGCACACTGGACCTTTTACGCGCTCAGGTGTTGCCACCTGGACGCGCCCATGACGCCATTGTGTGTTGCTGATGATGTCATAGTCAGCCAGACTGACACTCCCATGACAAAGTCTTTGTTTGTGCAGCTGATTGTTGCCTCGCTCCTCTTTATTTGGTCAAATAGTTCTATTTGTGGACACTCCAAGCTTTGTTGGTGGAGTGTGTTGGATGTGGGACATCACCGCTTGTCACCGTTTTTGTGTGAAGGGATTTATATTTATATAGCGCTTTTTCTCAAGAGCAGTGGTTCTTAACCTTGTTGGAGGTACCGAACCCCACCAGTTTCATATGCGCATTCACCGAACCCTTCTTTAGTGAAAAATAAAATGTATTTTTTTTTTTAATTCAAGACAAAGTTATATGTTTTTGGTAACACTTTAGTATGAGGAACACATCATAAGTAACAAAGACTTAATTTAGAGTTTTTTGGACACTACGGGAACATATTCTAAGTAGAGATGTCCGATAAATGCAAAAAATGGAATATCGGAAATGATCGGTATCGGTTTTTTATTATCGGTATCGTTTTTTTTTATTTATTTATTAAATCAACATAAAAAACACAAGATACACTTACAATTAGTGCACCAACCCAAAAAAACCTTCCTCCCCCATTTACACTCATTCACACTCATTCACACAAAAGGGTTGTTTCTTTCTGTTATTAATAGTCTGGTTCCTACATTATATATCAATATATATCAATACAGTCTGCAAGGGATACAGTCCGTAAGCACACATGATTGTGCGTGCTGCTGGTCCACTAATAGTACTAACCTTTAACATTTAATTTGACTAATTTTCATTAATTACTAGTTTCAATGTAACTGTTTTTATATTGTTTTACATTCTTTTTTATTCAAGAAAATGTTTTTAATTTATTTATCTTGTTTTATGAATTTTTTTAAAAGTACCTTATCTTCACCATACCTGTTTGTCCAAATTAGGCATAATAATGTGTTAATTCCACGACTGTATATATCGGTTGATATCCGTATCGGTAATTAAAGAGTTGGACAATATCAGAATATCGGATATCGGCAAAAAGCCATTATCGGACATCCCTAATTCTAATTTAGAGTTATTTCGTTAGGGCCAGGGTTAGAGGGTTAGGGTTATAATAAGGCCATGCCGAATAAGGCATTAATAAGTACTTAATAATGACTAGTTAAGAGACAATATGTTACTAATTTGCATGTTAATAAGCAACTAATTAATGGTGAATATGTTCCCTATACTAAAGTGTTACCATGTTTTTTTACTGGTGCACAAAATGAACCGTGCATGAACATCACCTTGTTCAAAGAACAAAACCAACACAGTGCATAAACTCACAACAAATTACACACCTGCAAATCAGTCTGACTTCTGCTGTTGCTGTATCCGTAATACGCCGATAGGGAGAAGTTTTTATTTACACGATGAGTCGGGTGTGTCTTGACCTCCTCCGAACCCCTGAGCCCGACTCACCGAACCCCTCGGGTTCTATCGAACCCAGGTTAAGAACCACTGATCTAGAGGCTTAAAGCGCTTGACACAGTGAAACCTGATTAGTGACGTTGGCCATGTTTACCTCTGAGGACTTCATATTGATGGACATGTTCTGAGTGCTCTGATGACATTGATTTACTGGAGGCAGTCAGCTATGTTTTCCCTCAGTTTGATTACTTTTTTTACTCAAGCATCCCAATGCCGGCAGGACAAAAAAACTTAACAAAGTGGTTCTCAAACTTTTTTCCACCAAGTACCACCTTTTAGAAAACTCTTGGCTCTCCAAGTACCGCCGTAATGACCAACTTCTAAATGCAGTAGCGTAGCAGGTCTAAATGTTCATTTATAACAAGGCAGAGGTTTAATATTGTTGGCCACCGTAAGATTACACACAGCTTGAACAGTAACACTGTGATAACGGCTCGAGTCACGTCATTACAATATTAGGTGATTCTTTGGCGTACCACTACATGGTGCCCACTAGTGGTACCCGTACCACAGTTGGAGAATCCCTGTATTCACACATTCTGCTGCACATGCAAGAATATACTACTCATAAACATTTGACTGCTTTCCTTCAGTTTTGCAGCAATTATTTTGACAAAAGGTAACTATATATATATATATATATATATATATATATATATATATATATATGTATATATATATATATATATATACACAGTACATATATACATATGTATATATATATATATATATATATATATATATATATATATATATATATATATATATATATATATATATATATACATATATATATATATATATATATATATATATATATATATA
>NC_084552.2:20342500-20442500 GCF_033978685.3 Nerophis lumbriciformis | reverse complement strand
TCTCTAATTGTTACCGGGAGGGCATTCCATAGTACTGGAGCCCGAATAGAAAACGCTCTATAGCCCGCAGACTTTTTTTGGGCTCTGGGAATCACTAATAAACCGGAGTTCTTTGAACGCAGATTTCTTTCCGGGACATATGGTACAATGCAATCGACAAGATAGGACGGAGCTAGACCGTGTAGTATTTTATACGTAAGTAGTAAAACCTTAAAGTCACATCTTAAGTGCACAGGAAGCCAGTGCAGGTGAGCCAGTATAGGCGTAATATGATCAAACTTTCTTGTTCTTGTCAAAAGTCTAGCAGCCGCATTTTGTACCAACTGTAATTTTTTAATGCTAGACATAGGGAGACCCGAAAATAATACGTTACAGTAGTCGAGACGAGACGTAACGAACGCATGAATAATGATCTCAGCGTCGCTAGTGGATAAAATAGAACGAATTTTAGCGATATTACGGAGATGGAAGAAGGCCGTTTTAGTAACACTCTTAATGTGTGATTCAAACGAGAGAGTTGAGTCGAAGATAATACCCAGATTCTTTACTGATTCGCCTTGTGTAATTGTTTGGTTGTCAAATGTTAAGGTGGTATTATTAAATAAATGTCGGTGTTTAGCAGGACCGATAATCAGCATTTCCGTTTTCTTGGCGTTGAGTTGCAAGAAGTTAGCGGACATCCATTGTTTAATTTCATTAAGACACGCCTCCAGCTGACTACAATCCGGCGTGTTGGTCAGCTTTAGGGGCATGTAGAGTTGGGTGTCATCAGCATAACAATGAAAGCTAACACCGTATTTGCGTATGATGTCGCCTAGCGGCAGCATGTAAATACTAAAGAGTGCAGGGCCAAGAACCGAACCCTGAGGAACTCCGCACGTTACCTTAACATAGTCCGAGGTCACATTATTATGGGAGACGCATTGCATCCTGTCAGTAAGATAAGAGTTAAACCACGACAAAGCTAAGTCTGACATACCAATACGTGTTTTGATACGCTCTAATAAAATATTATGATCGACGGTATCGAAAGCAGCGCTAAGATCAAGAAGCAGCAACATAGATGACGCATCAGAATCCATCGTTAGCAGTAGATCATTAGTCATTTTTGCGAGGGCTGTCTCCGTAGAGTGATTTGCCCTGAAACCGGATTGAAAAGGTTCACAGAGATTGTTAGACACTAAGTGTTCATTTAGCTGCTGTGCGACAATTTTTTCGAGGATTTTCGAAATAAAGGGAAGGTGGGACACCAGTCGGTAGTTTACCATGAGGTCAGGATCGAGGTTAGGTCTTTTGAGCAGAGGATGAATAACCGCTTTCTTGAATGCTAGGGGAACAGTGCCAGAGGAAAGTGATAAGTTTATAATATTTAGCACTGATGGACCTAATAATACAAAAAGCTCCTTGATAAGTTTCCCAGGAAGTGGGTCAAGTAAACATGTTGTTTGTTTTATCCCACTTACACGTTGTAATAGTTCCTCTAATGTTATTTCATCAAAAAGAGAGAGACTATTTTGTATTGCAGTATCCGTCGTAGATACAGTTGTATCTGTGTTCATAGAACCCAGTTGTAGCTGGGATGCGTTGTCTTTAATCTCCTTTCTAATGAGTTAAATTTTCTTATTAAAGAAATTCATAAAGTCATCTGCCGAGTGGGTGGAGCTATTGGGAGGAGTCCCTTGTTGGGTTAGCGATGCTACTGTACTAAACAAAAATTTAGGGTCGTTTTTGTTGAGGCGGATGAGATTTGAGTAATATTTAGCTTTAGCTAAGGTAAGTATGCGTTTATACGATATTAAACTATCACTCCATGCTTGATGGAAAACCTCAAGCTTGGTCGCGCGCCATTTGCGTTCCAACTTTCTACATGATAATTTATGAGCTCTGGTTTCCTCTGTAAACCATGGGGTGCGCCTTTTAGGGGCCCTTTTTTGTTTTAGCGGTGCTATACTATCAATGGTTTTGCGCAGGGCATTGTCAAAGTTGTTAGTGAGGTTATCAATAGAGCCGACATAATTTGGGAATGGTGCCATTACCGAAGGCAGTAGGTCAGCAAGAGTCATCGTTGCGGCTGCTATAGCAGTTATTATTATTATTAGTTTGTTGACAATGAGTCAGAACTTCGAATTTTATAAGGTAATGATCGGACATTACTTTAGTATACGGGAGTACCATAACTTTGGAGGTGGTGACACCCCTGACCAGCACTAGATCTATCGTATTGCCGTTGCGATGCGTAGGTTCATTTATTATTTGTGTAAGACCACAGCTATCAATTATAGTCTGGAGCGCCACGCACTGAGGGTCCGATGGGGTATTCATATGGATATTAAAGTCCCCCATTATGATTATATTGTCTGCGTGCGTCACTAGATCAGCAACGAACTCTGAGAATTCATTAATAAAGTCCGAGTAGGGCCCTGGGGGGCGGTAGATAACAGCCATATCGAGAGGCAGCGGTGCGACAGACCTCATAGTAAGCACCTCAAACGATTTGTATTTATTATTTAGGTTAGGGGTAAGGTTAAAGTTTTCATTATATATTAGTGCGCCCCCCCCCCCACCCCTTTTAAGGGGACGGGCAATATGCGCATTCGTATAGTTAGGAGGAGATGCCTCATTTAGCGCAAAAAATTCGTCTGGTTTGAGCCAGGTTTCGCTAAGACCAATGACGTTAAGATTGTTGTCTCTAATGACCTCATTAACTAATAACGTTTTGGGAGACAATGATCTTATGTTTAAAAAGCCCATATTATAAGTATTGGGCTGTTTTGACGAGTTTTTGTTTAAATTATCCGTAGTAGAAATATTAATAATGTTGCGTTTATTATACGTAGTGCACTTTAAATAGTTTCGACCATATCTAGGAATTGATACGACGGGAATTTTCAGATTGTTTGCTTGATGCTGCGATCGACTGAACGCATCATGATTTGCCACCTCAGTAGAATGCATATCTACCCCGGACACATTCACAACAGAAAACACATTATGTGAGTTGTGTGTTATTCTAAGAAAATTGCTATGTGTACAGGAATTATCCAGCCTGGTGCTGGCTAGTTTTAGCTTAACTGACTCCTCACCCGGACTAGCAGGCTCTGTAATTGCCTGTGACCGGGCTTGCTCTAGTGTAGTTAGTCAAATGTGACTTAAACAGTAGTCTATATTCTTAGACAGGATGATGGCGCCTTCCTGGTTAGGGTGAAGGCCGTCCCTCATCAGCAAGCCTGGTTTGCCCCAGAAAGAGGGCCAATTATCAATAAACGTTAGTCCCTGTTGTCTACAGAAGCTAGCCAGCCACTTGTTAAGCGAGACTAATCTGCTATATCTCTCATCATTGCCTCTCGCAGGCAGGGGGCCAGAGACAATTACTCGATGCCTGGACATCTTTCTAGCGAGATCACAAGTCCTGGCTATGTTTCTCTTTGTAATCTCTGACTGTCTCATTCTAGTGTCATTGGAGCCAACGTGTACAACTATATTCGCATAACTAGTGGTGCGATTAGCCTGTCGTACGTGTTTACTAGGCCTGTTGCGAGTTAGCTCCCTAAGATTAGCCTCAATGTCAGGTGCTCGGGCCCCCGGGATGCACTTAATTGTGGCTGGTTTGCTAAGCTTTATGTTTCGGGTGATGGAGTCCCCTATGACTAAGGTGTGGTGCCCGGTAGACTGGGGTGTAGGACTAGCTAAAGAGCTAAATCTATTATGCGTCTCAACCGGTACATTGTAGCTTGTAGGCCGCTTAGGACTGCTACAGGCTGGGCTAGTTAGCTCGCTACAGCTAACGCTAGCAGATGTGTCCGCAACATCTAAAGTTACGAGATTACTCTGCTCTAACTGGCGGACACGGCCCTCTAGCAGAGCCAGCCTCTCCGTGAGTAAGGTGCAAGACGCGCAGGAAGCCATACTCACGGTGTTTTCTGTCACCGAGTGAAGTTCCTGCTGTCTTCCGAGAAGTCCTGGTCACGGTGTGCAGGAGTAGACTCCTTCTGACCGGCGCCCGGCGACGTCTTTCTCCGCGCTAGCTTCGTTAGCTTAGCAGCTAGCTGCTAGCTAGCTGCGGGAGGGGTGGAGAGACAGAGATCGGGTGATTTGCAAGTTAAATAGTACTACTAAATATGTTGAGAAAGTAATAAAGAAAGCTGCAGAACAATTTAAAAGCACACAAATAGAACGATACTTAGCTTTTTCGAAACAGCGAGCAGTCAGCGAGCAGTCACGCACAGTAAGGTAAAGTTTTGTACCTGACAAGTTACGGCTATCTTCCCTATCTATCTAGCCTATATAAATCAACCATTTATTAATACACATTAGTAGGCTAAATGAACCTCTTCAACATATGTGTGTCCAAACGTTTGGCCTGTACTGTATATATAGCTATATTTATACCAATACTTTTTACATTTCTCTCCCAATTATGGCCTGCTAGCAAATAACGATAAATAAATAAAGTTTGCTGTTTAGGCTGTAGTTTGAGCATTTACGTGACAAACTGTATATGATATACCCATATTACTCATACGTTACAATACTGCCTATTCAATAAAATAAAAAAGACAGAATGTTGCTTTCAATGTGTAAATGCGATGCTCACACTTCCTATTATACGCCTTACAGACTTGTAATGTTGTATTCTGCGAGTGGTAATTAAATCTGAATTAATTGCCCGGACCTTTCCTCTCCTCCCTCTCACTTTTCTGTGACAGAGCAAATGTATTTTATTTTTTTCTAAAGCGGAAAAATATTTGTTATTGTAATGAAGAGGAGTTCATTCAGGGCCAGACGTAACCACTACAACATGATTATGTATTTTTCCTCTGTGGGTTTTGGCAGTGGGATGTTTTTAATCCTTCATGCCACACACTCTCAGGTGTGAGGCGAGCCACTATGTTTAATGCACAAGGTGCAGGCTGCTAATGCACTTGTGCTGTCGTCTGCAGCGCCTCCTTGACACCTCGCAGGACAAGGTGTCGGCCATGTTTGCCTCTCTTGTTCTGGCGTACTGTAACACAACATGTGTCAGCGCTCTTTTTGCTCACGCTTGACGCTACTGTGCAGCTCCTGAAAGCGTTAGAATGTCCTTTAATTGGATGTATTTCAACTTCTGTAGCGAACGGTGTTAAATTTACTTAATTTGACTTAAGAGAATACATATTTATTTTATTTAGTGTTTTTTTTTCAGTATGATGCGCTGCATACCGTGCACTGTTGCAAATCAGAATAAAAAGTAGCAATATAAAATGTGTGTGTCCAGGTGGTCCTGGTGGGCTCCTCGGTGAACGAGCGCGATCAGATGCTGTTCATCAGCACCGACGAGGGGTCCTCTTTCCAGCGGCAGACCATCTTCTTCACGCCTGACTCGCTCGTCTTCCACCCCAAGGAAGAGGACAAGCTCCTGGCCTACTGCAAGGATGGAAGGGTGACTGTTTATCTCCTGTTGGGACCATCCTATGGAGTTAGTTCTTCCTAAAAAAAAATAAAAACACTGCTCTGTGTTTTTCCTCTCTTGTTTTGTCTGCAGCTTTTCGCCTCTGCAGATTTGGGCCGCAAGTGGACTTTGCTTCAGGAGCGGGTGACCAAAGATCGTGTATCCTGGTCAGTTCAAAACATCATCCAGCCTCCCTTCCTGGTGCCTTTAAAGTATCAGTGGAGTGGAAAAACAAGTAGCCTCGATATTGAAGCTATTATTAGACTTAGACCAACTTTATTGATCCACAAGGGAAATTGTTCCACCCAGTAGCTCAGTTACAAAGGATGGAAAGGATAATGCAGGTATAAAGTAGACTAAAAATGTACCATATAAAATATAACATATATGTAATGTTTACATATTGTATATACAGTATATAATATATACTTATATATTATATTATTATGTTATATTTTATTTTTATATAATATATGCAATATATAACAAATCCCAATTACCATGTACATTATTACATTATATGTAACAGCTGCAGCAAAAAAAAAAAGGGCAGCATAAAATAGAGAGTAGATCCAGCAGAAAATATACATCCTAATAAAAGAGCGGTAGCTAATATAGAAATGGTCAGGTAATAGACAGATATCATCTATTGCTGTATGGCGAGTGATTATACAGCTGGATGGAGTGCGGAATGAAAGAGTTCTTGTATCGAACACTGTGGGAACGAAGCTGAAGTAGCCTGTTGGAGTATGAGCTCCGCTGTCCCTCAATTGTCTGGTGGAGTGGGTCCAGTTTGTCTAGTGTCTTCCTGTCCCTCACTGACACAAACGCCTCCAACTGCGTGCCAATAGTTTGGCTGGCTTTCCAGGTCAGTTTGTCAATCCGGTTTAAGTCCCTTTTGCTGGTGCTGCTCCCCCAACAAACCACTGCAAAGTACAGGGCACTGGCACTATTATCATATATATCTGATGTATGACACCGAAAGACTTATAAAATTTGCGAATAAATAGATATGATCAAAATAGTATCAATCTCGTTTTTTTTTTTAAATAATGAGCTAGCCAGACATGTCATCACAAGACGTAAAAGTAGTTTCAGAAGTTCTGCTTATCAGTTTCAGCTTTAGTGAAACACTAAGCATCGTGTAGCAGTATTGCTAAGTGCTGAACAAGAAATACAAACTACATACATACATAATAAAACGATAGCTTACTGCACAACGTCTGCTCTCACTTCGATGACAACTGATAGGATGTTCATATCTTCCCATTTACATGAACAATTCATCATGATGCACACGAAGGGTTAACAAGGAAATGTCTTCCTGCAGACAGTCACAACGTTTCCATGCAATAAATTAGTCTGATTCATCAAATAGTTCGTTATTTTGTATTTTCACACCTACGCGTTAAATCCAAGTGTCCATGCACACTCTCTAATGTGACTATTGGTCATACGCCATGTGCCTCCTGTACAGTTGGGGGGCGCTTATTTCATTTCCGTGCATATTAATGCATTGCTTTTCCAGTTGAACTATGACGTCACACTAGGATCCTTACAACTTGTTTCACGTGATGTCCGCTGTAATATTGGCACAGATTACAAACATTACGTCTCCAATGGCAATGCTGATGTAAAATAGCAGACAGCATCAAGAAATTATCTCGGGCAAAGTTGAACCGTGATACTTCTAACGACTCGCAGCAGAGCACGCTATTATTTGAAACGCCATTTGGCCTTTTGGTACATGGGGCAAGAGAGAGCTATCATGTAATTGAAAATAAACAAAACTGTTAAATAACTATTGTAGTTTAACGACATGCTGGTGTTAATCTGTATGGTCATGCGTTATTGGTGTTCAGCGCTCTCATGTTTGTAAATACACCGTGCCTGAAAGAATATTGGCCGAGAATGAGAAGTGTTGTGTATGAGACAAAATGACAGAGACAGACATGTGTGCACGAGAAAGAATATGTGTCTGATATGAACCTGTTGTTGGCAAGATTGGCAATAAACGTTAAAAAGAGTGTCTTGTGTCTTCTGGACGCAACAACAAGATCAAGATTCAATATGCTTTATTATTGTCCATTCTTTAACATGTACAAGACACATAAGAACTGAAATTTCATTTTCGGCACAGTCCCACTAAGAGCAGACATACGTTACAAGGGGACAAGACGGGACCACCAACCATACTTGCCAACCCTCCCTGTTTTTCTGGGAGACTCCCGAAATTCAGCGCCACTCCCGAAAACCTCTCGGGACAAATTTTCTCCCGAAAATCTCCCGAAATTCAGGCGGAGCTGGAGGCCACGCCCCCTCCAGCTCCATTCGACCTGAGTGACGTGTCGACAGCCTGTTTTCACGTCCGCTATCCCACAATATAAACAGCGTGCCTGCCCAATCACGTTATAACTGTAGAATGATGGAGGGCGAGTTCTTGGTTTCTTATGTGGGTTTATTGTTAGGCAGTTTCATTAACGTCCTCCCAGCGTGGTAACAACACACAACAACAGCAGTCACGTTTTCGTCTACCGTAAAGCAGTTTGTCTGCCGTAAACAGCAATGTTGTGACACTCTTAAACAGGACAATACTGCCATCTACTGTACATGCATATGTGACAATAACATCTAGGGCTTTTAGAGAGTGCAGTGCACAACTGCGCACACAACAAGGAGACGAAGCAGAATGCATCATCAGAGAGGGTGTTCAGCATGGTTAGAAAAATAGTGACAGAGAATAGAACAAGGATGAACAATTCAACCCTTAACTCAACAATGAGTAGATGAGTGTAATGTGTGTGTATATGTGTAAATAAATGAACACTGAAATTCAAGTATTTCTCTTATTTATATATATAAATACATATATATATATATATATATATATATATATATAGCTAGAATTAACTGAAAGTCAAGTATTTCTTATATATATATATATATATATATATATATATATATATATATATATATATATGAAATACTTGACTTGATGAATTCTAGCTGTAAATATACTCCTCCCCTCTTAACCACGCCCCCAACCACGCCCCGCCCCAACCACCTCCCGAAATCGGAGGTCTCAAGGTTGGCAAGTATGCCGCCAACGGTTCAGCCACGTACAGCGCTCCTTAAAAAAGGTGGGAAAAAAGGTGACATTGGGAAAGGGGGAAGAGTAAAAAAAGTATCAGTCTAAGGCTGGACCCTTCTTCTGGATGCAACAATAACACAATAAGATGAAAAATTACACATTCAGTAATTATTTTTAGAGCGCGCCGAGATATAAAGTACACAATATCAGTTTTCATGCAAATATTTAATCGTTGTTGCTTTATTTCATACATAAATGTGTGCCTTTCAAGCACAAAGTCCGCTCGCCTGTGTTCAGGGACCCTTTTTGGCAAAAACTGACCAATCACAGCTCCGTGTTCTGCATCGCCGGCGACGCAAACCTAGGATTTTTGGTCTGTGAAAAGCTATAAACATTTTATTAATGTATGATATTTCTATTCTTACCTATGTAAATAAGTTTTGCACTGCTAGACCTCAGTCCAGCCCATTTCAGGGTAATTGTCTGTGCATTTAATGCAAACCAGCACATCTCTAGCAGAGGGATAGTTGGCGGAGCTCCAGTCTGAATTTTAAAACGTGTAGCAAAGCCTTTAATACAAAGCAGTGCGTGTGAACCTAGGGAGAGAAAGGGCGTTGTTTTCCTTATTGACATCTTAAAAAGTTCAAACTTCAAGGCAGAATATCTTCTTTCCAAAAGTGGAGCTAGCAAGTAAAGGAGATAATACATACCGTATTTTTAGTATAAGTATAAGTCGCCCCGGAGTATAAGTCGCACCTGCCGAAAATGCATAATAAAGAAGGAAAAAAACATACATAAGTTCACTGGAGTCCGGCCAAACTATGAAAAAAACTGAGACTTATAGTCCGAAAAATACGGTATATATAATGTATTTTAATCATGTATTGCTTTTTCTATGTTTAGATTTTAACAAAAAACACTTTTACGGTGTAGTTGTCAGTCTGTCAAGTCCAAACCTGTGTGGTTTCATGCAACAAAAATTGGCAGAACTTTATTTTAGGATGTGTTGCAAAGCCTGCTGTCTTTCTTTTATTTTTTACAAAATGGTGGACTTCATTTATTCAAAAACGTAATTGTGAAGTAATAAATAAATAAATAAAATGACATCTAATAATGACATCTTTTTTACCTAAGGTCTTTACCGGAGGTGGATGTGGATCCTGATCTTGTGCACATGGAGATGCAGGACACAAGTGGAGGTACAGTGGCATTTATTTTCAATGTGCGACTTCATGTGACCGCAAATCTAGATCTCAAATCAGCTGACTAGCGCCTAATTACCCTCCTGGGGGCTCTGCAGGGAAACACAACCAGGTGCATGCAGGAGGGCTGTTGCGTGCGTGCGTGTGTTTTGATTCTCAGAGCAACGTCATCTACTTTCTGTTTCCTAATCCCTAATCTCTGTAAATAAACCTGAGATGGCAGCCCATCTGGACCGATAAAAAATGGCTCTTGGCAGTTCAAGCCCTTAGAGAAGCGTACACTTGCTTAGCCACACGCACACACAAAGATGCTTACTGCAATATAAAAGCTGTCTGCCGTGAAACAGACGTGTCTTTGTTTATGGAGGGTGACGGCTAAAGGCTGTCTGTCTGGGCCAGATGCCCAGGCATGAGAGCTTTTCCTGGGGCTAGGCAGCACCATGCGGCCCCCTCTCTGTCTCCCCTTGATGGTGCAATAGAGCATGCTCGACCAATCTGTTTGGTGCCGTGCCCTCCTCGTCACAAAGGGCTCTGCCAAGGTTAAACGTAGACATGTTGCAAAGGTATCAGTTTTCTTGCGGAGGCGAGGGATGGAAGGTGGTCCACTGATGGAGGGAGCATGTGTGAGTTTCATGGAGGCTCTCATTACACTGGCTTTCTTTTTTTCCTCTTGTAACATTAAATGTATGCGTGCATCATGGCGCCACCACGCAGGATGAGGAAGTGTGTTAACCACCAGCTGGAATTGCACGCTTAGCCCAAACTAATTGTTTTATAACGAGCCCTCTTCCTTATGCTGATTAAATGTCCCTGAGTTTGCAATAAATTAGCTACGTCATGTGTTAGAGGACGACATTGAACAATTGATAAGGAAGCCAGACCAGAATTCAATTGCCAGACAGTGGTGTGCGGTCAGACCTTCTCTGCTGGCCTAACATAACCAGAAATCATGATCATAATTAAAGATACCATTATTTTTTTATTTACTTTCCCTAAATATCTAAAAGTATTCATATTCTCTTTATGTCATATTATGCTAGTTCCAGTGATGTTGTTTTTAGTTTTAGTTTGTATCCAATCAGAATTCAGCTAGCTTATGTTGCCATGCTGTACAAAATCTGCCTGGGGCCTTCAGAATCAACAATGCTGGCGTCCGTGCACTGTAAGTGAACGGGGACATACAATGATAGACAGTTGTGATAGCCAATCACATCACGAATTGTTGTCAGTAAGGCCTTCCAGCTGGCCTCACGTTCAACTTGACTGTGGAGGGAGGTGTAGCCAGCGCTGCCTGCAGGAGTAAAGGTCACCGCCTCTGTCCATGGTGCTGAGGACAGAGCACCATCAGACGGGGGCGTGGCAGTGCTGATGGCAAGACACATCTGGCAGGTGATTAGATTTCACAGGCGGTACGTGTTAATCTAATCATCTGTTGTCTTTAACAGTAAGCGGCCGGGAGCAGGAGGGTGAGAGGATACGGACGTGACTGAAAAGCCACGTTCTGCGAGAGAAAACTTTTGATAAAAACATATGATCATTAAAACTCTGTTAAACCTGCACGCTTGGATCCTGTGAAGTGTCTGTCAGTGGGACCGCTAGGAAGCGACTTTCACAGTGACATTTACACGTCCTGTGATTGGATACTCCCTGGGACCGTTAGCGGATGAATTTGAGAACACATACAGTTGATAGACAGTTGCGATAGCCAATCAGATTACAAGTTGTTGACAGTAGCCTATCTAAGTATTTGTTTGCATATTGTGCACTTGTTAACTTTGCGGAATGTTCATGGCTCATGGGTGGCATCGAATTCAACTTCACTGTAAATTATCCATCTTGCCCAGGGCCAGTGGGAGTCCTCTTTAGGACAATGTCAGAAGTATCCACCAGATAGTGCTATTGAAGATCCTTAATATGCAACTCAGCTAAATTTATATGTTGATATTTTTCATTGGACCTGGATTAAGTTGTATATCACCGCTCAAAAGTAAAAGGAGAAGGAATCTCCATATATATCCCTTCTTCCTACTCATATGTACTTTAGAACTAGTGCTGAAATCACGGTTGTTGAATCCATTTGTCACAAACAACACATGGTATCCAAATCCGAAAGCATGCAGAGGAACAGTGTACAACAGTTTTGTACACTGTTGATGTGAATCAATGATCAGTAGTGCGTAAATGTGTTTCTATATAGTATTACTCCAGCAATGATCATGTGGTGACATAAATTATGGTATTTTGAGAGGTAATCATTGAAGTCGGACATCACTGAAGGCCTAGGTGGGAAACGCATGGCCCGCCACTGTCACCAGTTACGAAAAATCGTAGAAATTTGAATTAGTGAATAAAGCCAAATTGTTTTAGTATCAATTAGAAAATTATAACAATTTAAAAAATGTGTATATTAATAGTTGAATAACAAATAATGAGCTGCATCTCAATTTGCACACAAAGGAGTTAGGTTCGCTCTTTGTAGCTGGAGTCGTGACTTCAAAAAAGCAGGACATTGCAAGCAGCGTGCACGTAAATAAGTATTTAATGCTCAAAAATCCTGCCACCTTACCGTGGTAGAGGACTTTGCGTGTCCCAATGATCCGAGGAGCTATGTTGTCCGGGGGCTTTCTCCCAAGACAAACAGGTCCTAGGTGAGGGATCAGACAAAGAGCAGCTCGAAGACTTCTATGGGAATGAAACAATAAAGACTCAGATTTCCCTCGCCCGGACGCGGGTCACCGGGGCCCCCCTCTGGAGCCAGGCCCGGAGTTGGGGCACGATGGCGAGCGCCTGGTGGCCCGGCCTGTCCCCATTGGGCCCGGCCGGGCACAGCCCGAAGAGGCAATGTGGGTCACCCCTGCAATGGGCTCACCACTCATGGGAGGGGCCATAAAGGTCGGGTGCATTGTGAGCTGGGCGGCAGCCGAAGGCAGGGCACTTGGCGGTCCGATCCTCGGCTACATAAGCTAGCTCTTGGGACGTGGAACGTCACCTCGCTGGGGGGGAAGGAGCCTGAGCTAGTGCGCGAGGTAGAGAAGTTCCCTCTAGATATAGTTGGACTCACCTCGACGCACAGCAAGGGCTCTGGAACCAGTTCTCTCGAGAGGGGTTGGACTCTATTCCACACTGGCGTTGCACGCAAGCTGGGGTAGAAATTCTTGTTGCCCCCCGGTTCAAAGCCTGCACGTTGGAGTTCAACCCAGTGGACGAGAGGGTAGCCTCCCTCCGCCTTCGGGTGGGGGGACGGGTCCTGACTGTTGTTTGTGCTTACGCACCAAACAGCAGTTCAGAGTATCCACCCTTTTTGGATACACTCGAGGGAGTACTGGAAAGTGCTCCCCCAGGTGATTCCCTTGTCCTACTGGGTGACTTCAACGCTCATGTTGGCAACGACAGTGAAACCTGGAGAGGCGTGATTGGGAAGAATGGCCGCCCGGATCTGAACCCGAGTGGTGTTTTGTTATTGAAGCTTTCTACCGATCACCACCTGGTGGTGAGTTGGCTGCGATGGTGGGGGAGGATGCCGGACAGACCTGGCAGGCCCAAACCCGTTGTGAGGGTCTGCTGGGAACGTCTGGCAGAGTCTCCTGTCAGAGAGAGTTTCAATTCCCACCTCCGGAAGAACTTTGAACATGTCACGAGGGAGGTGCTGGACATTGAGTCCGAGTGGACCATGTTCCCTACCTCTATTGTCGAGGTGGCTGATTGGAGCTGTGGCCGCAAGGTAGTTGGTGCCTGTCGTGGCGGTAATCCTAGAACCCGTTGTTGGACACCGGCGGTGAGGGATGCCGTCAAGCTGAAGAAGGAGTCCTATCGGGTTCTTTTTGCTCAAAGGATCTCGGAGGCAGCGGAGCGGTCGCGGAGGCAAAAACTCGCACATGGGAGGAGTTTGGGGAAGCCATGGAAAACGACTTCCGGATGGCTTCGAAGCGATTCTGGACCACCATTCGCCGCCTCAGGAAGGTGAAGCAGTGCACTGTCAACACCGTGTATGGTGCGGATAGTGTTCTGCTGACCTCGACTGCGGATGTTGTGGATCGGTGAAGGGAATACTTCGAAGACCTCCTCAATCCCACCAACACGTCTTCCTATGAGGAAGCAGTGCCTGGGGAATCTGTGGTGGGCTCTCCTATTTCTGGGGCTGAGGTTGCAGAGGTAGTTAAAAAGCTCCTCGGTGGCAAGGCCCCGGGGGTGGATGAGATCCGCCCGGAGTTCCTTAAGGCTCTGGATGCTATGGGGCTGTCTTGGTTGCCAAGACTCTGCAGCATCGCGTGGACATCGGGGGCTGTACCTCTGGATTGGCAGACCGGGGTGGTGGTTCCTCTCTTTAAGAAGGAGAACCGGAGGGTGTGTTCCAACTATCGTGGGATCACACTCTTCAGCCTTCCCGGTAAGGTTTATTCAGGTGTACTGGAGAGGAGGTTACGCCGGATAGTCGAACCTCGGATTCAGGAGGAACAGTGTGGTTTTCGGACCAGCTCTATACTCTCGGCAGGGTTGTTGAGGGTGCATGGGAGTTTGCCCAACCAGTCTACATGTGCTTTGTGGACTTGGAGAAGGCATTCGACCGTGTCCCTCGGGAGGTCCTGTGGGGAGTACTCAGAGAGTACGATGTATCGGACTGTCTGATTGTGGCTGTCCGCTCCCTGTACGATCAGTATCAGAGGTTGGTCTGCATTGCCGGCAGTAAGTCGGACACGTTTCCAGTGAGGGTTGGACTCCGCCAATGCTGCCTTTTGTCACCGATTCTGTTCATAACTTTTATGGACAGAATTTCTAGGCGCAGTCAAGGCGTTGAGGGGATCCGGTTTGGTGGCTGTAGGATTAGGTCTCTGCTTTTTGCAGAGGATGTGCTCCTGATGACTTCATCTGGCCAGGATCTTCAGCTCTCACTGGATCGGTTCGCAGCCGAGTGTGAAGCGACTGGGACGAGAATCAGCACCTCCAAGTCCGAGTCCATGGTTCTCGCCCGGAAAAGGGTGGAGTGCCATCTCCGGGTCGGGAGATGGTTGGGGAGGAGAACCTGTACCAAGTGGAGGAGTTCAAGTACCTAGGAGTCTTGTTCACGAGTGGGGGAAGAGTGGATCGTGAGATCGACAGGCGGATCGGTGCGGCGTCCTCAGTAAAGCGGACGCTGTATCGATCCGTTGTGGTGAAGAAGGAGCTGAGCCGGAAGGCAAAGCTCTCAATTTACCGGTCGATCTACGTTCCCATCCTCACCTATGCTCACGAGCTTTGGGTTATGACCAAAAGGACAAGATCACGGGTACAGGCGGACAAAATGAGTTTCCTTCCCCGGGTGGCGGGGCTCTCCCTTGGAGATAGGGTGAGAAGCTCTGCCATTCGGGAGGAGCTCAAAGTAAAGCCACTGCTCCTCCACATCAAGAGGAGCCAGATGAGGTGGTTCGGGCATCTGGTCAGGATGCCACCTGAACGCCTCCCTAGGGAGGTGTTTAGGGCACGTCCAACCGGTAGGAGGCCACAGGGAAGACCTGGGACACGTTGGGAAGACTATGTCTCCCAGCTGGCCTGGGAACGCCTCGGGATCCCCCGGGAAGAGCTGGATGAAGTGGCTGGGGAGAGGAGAGTTTGGGCTTCCCTGCTTAGGCTGCTGCCCCCGCGTCCGACCTCGGATAAGCGGAAAAAGATGGATGGATGCTCAAAAATCCAAAAGAACAGAGTGCAGAGGAAATAGCACAGAAAAAAAGCACAGCTTTAGGATACGCTTCAAACAGAATGGAATACAAAAGTATAATAACAAAAATCTGCAAAATATTTCCAACCATCTTCATACCTCTTTCTTTTTTTAGTTTATTTCGAACATGAACACACTTACAGTATATTACATCACACAATTTCATATAATTTCTGACTGGATAAGACAATGATCCCACAACCAAAGACGAGGGGAGACTAGTTAAAATAGACCTCTAGACCTCTTTGACACCAGGTGAGAGAATCAATACAAACAGCCCGCAGGTGAGGAGGAAAGTACAAAGTAAAGCTACTGCCAACAGAAATACTAACAAAACAGGAAATGGAACCAAAAACACTGGAAAAACACCCATAAACGATACAAAGAATGGCCTGACCTACAGGTCGTAACACTCATTTACTTTACACTGAAGTATTTTTCGTGCATAAGTGCGTTCATTCTGACAATTACAGCAAAATGCAGTGCAGTGTCAGTAATCCGGATGTTGCATTCAAAACAGCCAAGATGGTGAGTATGCCGTAATTTACCCGTATCACCCGGCAGGGAAGGTACTAACATAAATGGCTACAATTGGGGTTGTGCAACAATTGGGGTTAGGGTATAGTGCAAATGTTGGTATTGCTTTGAGACATAATAAATACAGGTCAATTTTGCCGATCTGGATACTTTTTTATGGTTTTGTAATTTTGTTCTATTTTTAAACAACTTTTCCAGGTACAATCAGAATAAAAGACGTGATTAACATTTGAATCATTAATAAACACAGATTAACTGCACTATTTATTTTGCGCTTCTACCTTAACTGTGGTTACCTGAAAGGCGGCCTTGTTATACGGTCAGTGATCAGGCCAATGCATACTTCAATGCAAATATGAGTGAGGAGACTCCGCCTGGTGTGCTTGCTGGCAAATGTCACTTCAAAATACACCACAAAGGAAAACTGTTACCAAGTTTTGGGCAAATACTGTAAATGACATGCATTCAAGTAAAACACTTAAAACTGTACTTGGATGACAGTCTGACAATAAAATTGCATTTGTGTCAAGTATGGGCTCTTATTAAAATGATTTCATATAAACAAATGATTTACAGTGATTAATCGTGATCATCAAAATGATAAACTATGATTAATCTGATTATCATTTGACAGCACTAATTATACATATTTACTCTATATTGTTTATACAGTGTATATAAGCGATTATTATCACTTTGATTTTGACATTTGACATTTTATTTAAACATGATTATTCAGTAAATTACTTGAATTAATATTTTGAAATAACTTTAAAAAATACTAATATTTTGAGACAAATTAAAGCTTATTGTTAGATTGTCATACATTAATATTGTATATGTTTTACTTGAATGTCCACACAAACACAGATACTTTAAAAAACTCATACTTTTCTATGCTTTTTGGCCTCTTGGCCACACACAAATGCATACTTTTGTCCTTAAAAATACAAATTTTTTAAAACTCTCATGCAAATGGCTTGAATGGAGATTTATGGCTTTTGCTCGTTTGATGACGTCAGGGTTATGCGCTGTCATTTCCATTGTAAAATGGTAAAAAAAAAAAAAACTGGCTTGCTGGCTTTAGACACACTAATGTATGTTTGAACATAAATGCTGCTACTTTCACTCTACATTGATGAAAAGACACATCAAAACGGGCTTTTGAAGAAGATTTTTCTGCTGATACACTCTCCAATTGAGCTGCGACTCATAAGATTCAAGTCGGACCTCCACTGATTAGGCCACTTTGACAGCAAGACTTTTTATTTTATGTCATTAGAAAGGTGTGACATTATCTCATGTCTTCATAGAATTCTGGGCTCCTTATTGGTGTGCGCTGATGTAAAAGATATTGTACACTTTATTGCACATATGATATATCACTATATTAACAATTGAATGTATTATAATTGCATGTGTGTTAGTTTGATCTCGTGCGGGCATTACCGTATTTTCCGGACTGTAAGGCGCACTTAAAATCTTTTTTTTTTCCTCATAACTCGAGAGTGCGCCTTATAACCCGGTGCGCCTAATGTAAGGATTAAGTTTGGTTGAGCTTACCCGCTGCGAAGCTATTTTATTTGGTAAATGGTGTGACCAATAGATGGTAGTCAAACATAAGAGATAAGCTTGATGTGCTTCAACTTACGAGTATTATTATGGCGTGTGTATAACAGGGGTCCCCAAACTTTTTGACTCCGGGGCCGCATTGGGGTAAAACAATTTGACTGGGAGCCGCGCTATATATATATATATATATATACATATATACAGTATATATATACAGTATATATATATATATATATATATATATATATATATATATATATATATACATGTATACAGTATATATATACAGTATATGTATATATATATATATATGTATATATATATATATATATATATATATATATACACATATATACAGTATATATGCAGTATACATATACAGTATATATATATATATATGTATACAGTATATATATACAGTATATATATATATATATATATATATATATATATATATATATATATATATATATATATACAGTATATATATATATATATGTATTCATACATATATATTCCTCGCACACTAATTGACTTAAAGAGCGCACTTGCTGCATGTCACGTTATCGATGGTAAAATGCATTTTTAGACAATATGATTTGCCTGAGTGGCTAGGAGACGGTAGAAAATGGACTAGTAAGGACAAATTTAATAAAAAATAATAATACAAAAAAAAAAATGTTTTTTTTAACTTGGGACTTCCTGCGGGCCGGATTTTGGACGCTGGGGGCCGTAGTTTGGGGACCCCTGGTGTGTAAGGTAAGACATATTATCCGGCATTTTGTTTCGCAATATTATGCAATACCAACTTTTCTTACCTTCTGGTACCTGCTGATGTGTTTTTAAGATCTGCATAAGTCCTGAAAAATTGCACACGTCCCCCACTGTAGTCCGTGCCGATATCGTAGTCGAAAAGCTTCTTTTTTTTTTCTCACTCTTCTTGTTATGGAACATTCATCCTCCACTGTTGCCATTTCTAATATAAGGTAGTGTAAAGTTCACCCACGGAACTTTAGTTATTAGAGTGTTCCGGTTGGACGCTTTTTCACGGGACACATTTACGGCGGTGTTGCACTAGTGAGCCACGGATGAGGAGATGCTGCTCCGTTGTTGATTTAAGTAAAGTCTGAATGTCATTAAAACAGTTAGTTCCATCTTTTGACACTTCTTCCACACCCGTCCTTGCACACTACACAGCTACAACAAAGATGACGGGGAGAAGACGCTGTCGAAGGTGAGGCACGTAAATAAGACCGCCCACAAAACGGCGCATCCTAAAGCGACTGTCAGAAAGCGGCTTAAAGATGATCTGTACAACATAATCTATGCAACATTTTGACCAAAGAACCACTGTCACATGTTATGTAGACCACAAGGAAGTGTTTTACATTTAGAAAAAAATAACATGACCCTTTTAATGCGCCTTATAATCCAGTGCGCTGTTTGTATGAAAAAACACCTGAATAGACACACTCATCGGCAGTGCGCCTTATAATCAAGTGTGCCCTATGGTCCAGAAAATACGGTAGATCTAGCTGCCATAAGGTACATTTTTCCAAAGGTAATTATAAGAATACAGTCTTTCCTTACAGTGAACATTTGCAACTTTTTCAACTTCAAAAAGGCTAAGTAACTCTTATAAACAAATAAAGTGTGACGACCGGGTCGTATGGTGATGCGGGGTTTGTTCTCCCAGAATGCAAACGGACGGTAGGATTTATTTTAGAAATAAATCAGACGGGAACAAAGAAAAACGTGCTCATAACACGGAAGGCAACATTTAAAGGTGCTAGCGTGGGAGCTAGCAAGTAAAAGAGCCTAGCGTGGAAGCTAACAGGTACAGAGCAGGAAAACATCTCTTACGTGTGACTGCCATCTACTGGCCACACTTATCATTTTACCATGTACCAAATAAAATAGCTTCGAGGTCAGTAAGCACAACCAAAAATATTCCGTACATTAGGCGCACCGGGTTATAAGTCGAGTTTTGAGAAAATAAAAGGATTTTAAGTGTGCCTTATAGTCCGAAAAATACAGTACTATAAATGAAAGTAATGAACAGCTCCTTTCTCATTCCAGCAGCAGTAACGCGAGCACACATCATCTGAATAGACCAGGTGCTAACTCAGCGCCTATCACGTTAGCGCTATTATTTGTTAAATTGAAATGAGTGCCTTCTCATTTAGATGACAATGATGAGAAACAGATTCTGGCTGGCTTCGAGGCTGTCAGTAAGAGCTTCATTTCACGTCTGCCGCCTAGACGAATGTCACTGAGCAGCGACTAAGTGGTCAAAGGTTTGCACCCATTTGCCACAATAAACGCTCCTTTTTTTCGGTAGGTGAATGTTAAACTGGAGTCAAAGAAAAGTTTCATGTTTTTCTCTCACCAAATTTTCACTCAGTCATTATATTTTACAGGTAAAACTCGAAACAATTAAATACTGTGTACAAGTCCATTCAGGTCACCAATTCATCTTGAAATGTGAAACTTATCTGTGATATTAACTCATGACATGCAAAGTGAAATATGTCATGCCTTTTTTTGTTAAAATTCTTAACATCATGGCTTACAGTTTTTGCAACCTTACATTTTATAAGATTTTCAATTCAAAGTTTTCATAAGCTGTACGCCATAATCATCACAATTATAACCAATAAAGGCTTGACATTTTGAGTGTCTAGAAAAGGGCTATTTAAATGTAATCCATTGTTATTATTATTATTATTAATGTGCCGCTATTATAGGCCGTCTGCGTTAGCACTTATAATAACAATATTGCTCATATTTGGTGAATTTTCAGGTTTTGACATGTAAATGGAGTATTTTTGGTGGTTTCTCGATCTTTTAACTCTTTAGAGGTCTTTGGATTTTTTGCTAAAGTATCTCACAATGCATATTAGTTGGCTTTGTTCACCAAGAGCCATTGTTTACGATAGCGCTACACGTGATATTTCTGAAAATAACATTTTGTTTGATGCGATGGGGAAATACAGTGAGTCATTAGATAAGAAGTCCCTTTGTCCCATCGAGGAGGGAAGGGTTTGTAAACGTTGCGGTGAAAGTGAATGAAATGATCATGTAAAAGTCAAAAATCCAGGACAAGTCTGTGTCAAAAGATGCTGAAACGCCACAAACACTTGCACAACTCTACACGAATCAATGTAACACCCCCAAAGGAGTGTTTTGTGGATACAGTTGTGCCAATTGCCGAAGTAAATCAATAAGATAAGAGCATATCTCACTTTGCATGTAATGAGTTAATATCACATGTTACTAAATGTTACATTCTTGCATAACTTCCACATGTTTTATGTTGTTAAATTCCACAGAAGAATATTTATTTCTTATATATATTTTCAAAATAGTTCTTTTTTTTTCTATGCTGTGTATGTGCATATTGAGACCTCACTGTAGACTTTGTAAAGTCATGTTACCTCTCAACTCAACAAGATTTGTTAATCCGCCTTTTTTGTTTTGTTTTTTCCAAATGAAAATGATAAGTGAACCGTTAAAGAACCGAATCATTAAGCAGAATCGAAATTGGAATCGGAACCAGAAAAGTCTTCTCAATTCCCATCCCTAATTGTAAATGATAAACAGCCCATTTATTTCCAATTTTTGCATACTTGCAGTATAACTGATCTGGTGATATGGTCAGAGTGATGTCATCTCACCACCACTCTACAGAAATTGCCAAAGATGTTCAAAGTGGAGTATTCAAAATGGCACATTTTTTGTGGCATTGTAAATACACTTGAATGCGGTTTAATGGATACAATGAAACACAATGAAGCATAAAAAGTCAACTTGTTCTTCCATTATACTGGTACTTTATGGCTATGATGGTAAAAATGAGAGTAAACAAACTGAAGTTTCTTCTTGCACACCTTTAACTTGGCATTCTTCTTCTCAGGATATCTGTATGTCACCTGCCTCATCCAGAACTGCTCTGACAAGATGGTGACTGCTCAGTTCTTGGGCAAAATTGACCACAACTCTCTGTCGGTGCAGGACAACTACATTTTTGTCAAGGTAAAGTGACCTCAACAATCTGATAACACATTTCTGCTACAACTAAGCCATCATATGGCGCAGGATGATTCATTTTTTACAATATCACAGTGAAAACACTTGCGCAGCATGCTACAGTATGTGTTTTGTATTTATCTACAGTGTTGTCTGAGTGTGTGTGTGTGTATATGTGTGTGTAAGCCAATGCAATTGCTGAGTTGTCATTCCTGCAGATAACAACACAATCGGCTGTGTTGGAAATAATCTTGCCTTGTCTATAACGGACTTACAGCACAGTACAACCAATTTGAATGTGATTACAGCTCAATGTGTTGTTATGTAGCAATAAACAATCCCTTATGTGGGATAGAAAGAGTTGTATTGTTTGTGTTTGTGCGTAAGCAACGACAGAATACTGTACATTTAAAGGCCGGCAACAATACATGCACCTGTACTATATGAGGTCCATTATCATATGTTGACAATAAATACAAATGTACAGAATGACACAATATTTGCATTGTGATTGTAGTATGGAAGTGCAGTGCATCACACTTGAAGCTTGTTTCAAAAGCTGTGTTCAAATGTGTACCGTATTTTTCGGATTATAAATCGCTCCGGAGTATACGTCGCACCGGCCGAAAATGCATAATAAAGAAGGAAAAAACATATATATGTCGCACTCGAGTATAAGTCGCATTTTTGGGGGTAATTTATTTTGATAAAACCCAACACCAAGAATAGACACTTGAAAGGCAATTTAAAATAAATAAAGAATAGTGAACAACAGGCTGAATAAGTGTACGTTATATGAGGCATAAATAACCAACTGAGAATGTACCTGGTATGTTAACGTAACATATTATGGTAAGAGTCATTCAAATAACTATAACATATAGAACATGCTATATGTTTACCAAACAATCTGTCACTCCTAATCGCTAAATCCGATGAAATCTTATACGTCTAGTCTCTTACGTGAATGAGCTAAATAATATTATTTTATATTTTACGATAATGTGTTAATAATTTCACAGATACAGTAAGTCGCTCCTGAGTGTAAGTCGCACCCACGGCCAAACTATGAAAAAAACTGCGATTTATAATCCAAAAAATACGGTAGTTACTGTAGGTACTCTGGACCAGACCAAAACTGCGGTTTAAAAGTCTGGACTTTCATCCATCCATCCAACCATTTTCTACCACTTGTCCTTTGCGGGGTCGCGGGAGTGAAGTGAATTATGTTTATAGAGCGCTTTTTTCTCGAGAGACTCAAAGCGCTTTACATTATCATTACAAAGTGCGTTATACATTATCTAAATCATGGGTGTCAAACTCTGGCCCGCGGGCCGAATTTGGCCCGCTGTGTAATTTCACTTGGCCCTTGAGGCAATATCAAATTAACACCAAAGCTGGCCCGCCGATTATATATTGCGGCGGTGCAGCGGTAACCCCGCATTCACCGCTAATTCTAATACTTGCCAACCCTCCCGGGAGTCTTCCAAACATCAGCGCCCCTCCCGAAAATCGTCATGTCTGCTTTTCAGCCAGTCCAACGAGTGCTGGCCCAGTCACATAACATGTGTGGCTTCTGCACGCACACACAATTGAATGCAACGCATAATTCATCAACAGCGATACAGGTTACACTGAGGGTGGCCGAATAAAAATTGAACACGGTTAGAAATATACGCCACACTGTGAATCCACACCAAACAAGAATGACAAACACATTTCGGGAGAACATCCGCACCGTAACACAACATAAACACAACAGAACAAATACCCAGAACCCTTTGCAGCACTAACGCTTCCGGGACGTTACAAGGTGTGTGTGTGTGGGGGGTAGGGGAGGTTTGGTGGTAGCGGGGGTGTATTTTGTAGCGTCCCGGAAGAGTTAGTGCTGCAAAGGATTCTGGGTATTTGTTCCTATGTGTTTATGTTGTGTTACGGTGCGGATGTTCTCCCGAAATGTGTTTGTCATTCTTGTTTGGTGTGGATTCACAGTGTGGCGTATATTTCTAACAGTGTTGAAGTTTTTTATACTGGCACCCTCAGTGTAACCTGTATCGCTGTTGATGAAGTATGCGTTGCATTCACTCGTATGTGTGTACATAAGCCGCACCTATCTTGTGACTGGGTCTGAACAATGTTAGAATGCATGAAAAGTGGACGTGACAATAGCTCGTAGAGTACGTTAAAGACAGTGCATTTAAGGCAAACCCCAAGACTCTGGTCCGGGTGGACTACAAGATATAATGACTGATGAACACCTTCGTTCGATAATGAAGGTTGCCTCAGCTCAAAGCCTGAGCCCCGACATTAATCAACTAGCATCCAAGAAAAGATGGCAAGTATCTGGCTTGGGCACATCAGATTAGATCAGTGTGTTGCAACCTGAGCAGTTTAAGGTCCTGAATGGTTGTTTTATTCATTGTTATTTTATTTTCAAATGTATTACCCTGTGGAAAAAGTTAATGTTGATATTTACCTCACAAGGCTGCAAATAGAAAAGAGGCATTCCATTTTTATTTAAATTGTATTTGATATGCCATTGATATTTTTTTAATTATTATTATTATTATTTGAAACTCGATTTTGCATGTCACCATAAAGTTATATAAGCCTTGCTTGTTCAATATTCAATGCAAAACTTGTTTGGGTCCCTATTAAAAGGTTAATTTGTTCAACCTTGGCCCGTGGCTTTGTTCAGTTTTAAATTTTGGCCCACTCTGTATTTGAGTTTGACACCCCTGCTCTAAATCTTTAAGCTACAAGAGAGTAGTGTACCAATATTTTGGTACCGGTACCAAAACGTATTTCGATACTTTTCGGTACTTTTCTAAATAAATGGGACCACAAAAATTGCATTATTGGCTTTATTTTAACAAAAAAATCTTATGGTACAATAAACATATGTTACTTATTGCAAGTTAGTCCTTAAATAAAATTGTGAACATACAAGACAACATGTATTTTAGTAGTAAGTAAGCAAACAAAGGCTCCTAATTTAGCTGCTGACATATGTAGTAACATATTGTGTAACTACATATGTGTTACTAACATATTTTCCTTTCTAATATTTTGTCAAAATTATGAGGGACAATCTGTAAAAATGTATTATTAATCTACTTGTTAATTTACTGTTAATATCTGCTTATTTTCCGTTTCAATATGTTCTATCTACACTTCTGTAAAAATGTAATAATCACTTATTCTTCTGTTGTTTTGATGCTTTACATTAGTTTTGGATGATACCACAAATTTGGGTATCAATCCGATACCAAGTCCGTATTTTCCGCACCATAAGGCGCCCTGGGTTATAAGCCGCGCCTTCAATGAACGGCGTATTTCAAAACTTTGTCCACCTATAAGCCGCCCTGTGTTATAAGCCGCATCTAACTGCGCTAAAGGAATGTCAAAAAAACAGTCAGATAGGTCAGTGAAACTTTAATAATATATTAAAAACCAGCGTGATGTGGGCGCGCATGGAGTCATATATCAACATGGACGGAGCTGCGTGAAAAAAGCCACCCGGCCTCTTCGCGTAAACTTACCTTAACCACTCGCTCATCTTTTCTTCATCCATCCATCCTTTCGAGTTAGCTTTTATGATGACGCCGGCTGGAAAGGTCTCTTTTGGCAAGGTCTTCCATGGGTGGAAGTTTCTGGCCATTAGCATGGCAAGCTAGAACCACAGTGAAGGATGACTTCTCATTCCCTGTGGTGCGAATATTCACCGTACGTGCTCCCGTTGTATCCACAGTGCGGTTCACAGGAATATCAAAAGTCAGTGGAACCTCGTCCATGTTGATAATGTTCTCTGGCCGGATCTTTTTTTCAGCTATCTTGTTTTTACAATATGCACGGAAAGTAGCCAGCTTTTCTTGAAAGTCTTTAGGCAGTTGCTGTGAAATAGTAGTCCGTGTGCGGATGGAGAGATTGCGTCTTGGAAACCTGTCGCTTAGTAGGAGCCATTTTGTGGTCTTTACAGATGTAAACACACAAAGGAAATGAAACGTAATATCCGCGCGCTTCTTCCTCTTCTTCTACGCGGGCGGGTGGTTGCTTACAGTAGAAGAAGAAGCGCTTCCTGTTCTATGGGGGCGGGTGCTTACCTTGGCGGTTGCTTGCGTAGAAGAAGAAGCACTTCCTCTTCTACGGGGAAAAAAGATGGCGGCTGTTTACCGTAGTTGCGAGACCGAAACTTTATGAAAATGAATCTTAATATTAATCCATATATAAAGCACACCGGGTTATAAGCCGCACTGTCAGCTTTTGAGTAAATTTGTGGTTTTTAGGTGCGGCTAATAGTGCGGAAAATGCGGTAGTTACAGGATCATACAATGGCCATATTCAAAGTCCAGGGACATATTTCCTGAGTTTATAAACATAATATAATTTTTTTTTAAACAAAAGAAAATATCGATGTAATCATAGTAGTATTGACTAGATACACTCCTGTACTTGGTATCATTGCATAGGATGTCAGGTGTAGATCCACCCATGGCATTTGTTTACATTCAGGAACGGTATCATTAGCGGTGACGCGGTGAGCTACGGTGTGTTGTGAAGCATGTTTAGCTATTCCCCGTCCTGCAGGGATTATACTTGTAAGAAACTTACTTTATTTGTCGCCATTGAGGCAAGGATTAGTGATTTAGAAGTAGCTACAACACTGCCGACTGCGAATGGACTTTAGCCGCGAGCTAGCTAGCCATGTCTTAAAGCACCTCTTTCTAAGGGCGTTTCAGGGTTATATCTTCACCTTTATCTTTAGTTTTTAAGCCAAAATGTGTCCGTTCCTGTTTACACACCATGTCTGTAAGTACTCCGTGATTGTGGGGCGGTATAGCTCGGTTGGTAGAGTGGCCGTGCCAGCAACTTGAGGGTTGCAGGTTCTATCCCAGCTTCTGCCATCCTAGTCACTGCCGTTGTGTCCTTGGGCAAGACACTTTACCCACCTGCTCCCAGTGCCACCCACACTGGTTTAAATGTAACTTAGATATTGGGTTTCACTATGTAAAGCGCTTTGAGTCACTAGAGAAAAAGCGCTATATAAATATAATTCACTTCACTTCACATTGTGAACATGCTCCTTGCTCGTAAACCAGCAATGACACGACGTGACGACAACGGGGGGCGGGGGGTTGAGGACCGGTACTTTTTAAAGGCGGTATAGTAAATGGTAAATGGTAAATGGGTTATATTTGTATAGCGCTTTTCTACCTTCAAGGTACTCAAAGCGCTTTGACACTATTTCCACGTTCACCAATTCTCACACCGATGGTGGGAGCTGCCATGCAAGGCACTAACCACGACCCATCAGGAGCAAGGGTGAATTGTCTTGCTCAAGGACACATCGGACGTGACGAGGTTGGTAGAAGGTGGGGATTGAACCAGGAACCCTCAGGTTGCTTGCACGGCCACTCTCCCAACCGCACCACACCGTCCCCAAGTAGTACCCTTAGTACTGAATATGATTCATTAGTATTGCGGTACTATACTAGTACTGGTATACCGTACAACCCTACAAAAGAGTAAAGAGTCTTGCCCAAAGACACAACGGCAGTGACTGGGATGGCGAAAGCTGGAATCAAACCTGGAAACTTCTAGTTGCTTGCACTGCCACTCGACCAACTGAGCCACACCACCCCAAGAACATGTGCATTAGGCCTGGGATTTTCACTCAAGGGTGTGGCGTGCTACGGGAAAATTTTCCAATGGCTCTTCGCTGGTCATTATTCACTGTATGAAAAACTGTACTAGACCAAACAAACCAAAGTTCTTTTTAACCGAACCAAACAAGACGAGCGTGAACGTAACCTAATGTTAATGTTAATCCACACCACAATTAACACATTTTAACAGGAATGTCTATGTAATGGTGTAAAAGACCGCTAAAGTAGGTGATGCAAGGTCGCCGTGGCAACAGCAAAAATGCTACCCCTCTTATTAAAAGTTACATGTGGTCACTTTAAACCATGCCGATCCACCCCTGTCAATTACCAAAGGTCATTTTAATTCAGCGACTTTCACGTATTTATTGAACCCCCGTCACTTTGAATATGACTCATTCCACGTCGCTGGCGCTGCTGCCATTAAGTTGCTTGGCCGCTGGTGAGATTTTCTGATGTTCCTCGACAGGATAAGGCGCGGAGGTGGAATTATAACTTTGACACTGAAGCAGGCATGAGTCACCAGCGAACGGTGTCAGCTCTTTGTTTGTGTAGGAATATCACATTTGTTTGGCAACCCTGCAGCCATCATTCGCACAACCACAACAATGTTACACTACACTTGTTATTGTTTGTTATGTGTTTTCACCATCTCAGTTCAGTTCAGTTAATTTACTTAATTCATAAAAATCAAACAAAGGAAGAAAAATTAAAATAAAACAATAAACATAACATTAAAGAAATTGTGAAATTATGAGCAGAATTATGTTAAAAACGTATTATCCTGTCCTAAAAAATACAGCAATGGACTTTCAATAATGGTGACGAAAAAGCCATATTTTCATTTTACAAAAATTAAACCAATAATGAAGACATTATTTTACTGAGGAATATAGTGTTGTCCCGATACCAATATTTTGGTGCCAGTACGGGTACCAAAATGTATTTCGATACTTTTCGGTACTTTTTGATGCTTTTTTCTAAATAAAAGGGACCACAAAAAATTTCATTATTGGCTTTATTTTAACAAAAAATCTTACGGTACTTTAAACATATGTTTCTTATTGCAATTTTTTCCTTAAATAAAATAGAGAACATACTAGACAACTTGTCTTTTAGTAGTAAGTAAACAAACAAAGGCTTCTAATTATACTGCTGACGTATTCAGTAACATATTGTGTCATTTTCCATTTTATTATTTTGTCTGTTGTTTGATACTTTACATTAGTTTTGGATCATACCACAAATCTGGGTATCAATCCAATACCAAGTCGTTACAGGATCATAAATTAGTCATATTCAAAGTCCTCATGTCTCCAGGGACATATTTCCTGAGTTTATAAACATAATATTTTTTTTTTTAAACAAAAGAAGATTTTGGGATGCTAAAAAATATCAATGTAATCATAGTAGTATCGACTAGATACGCTCCTGTGCTTGGTATCATTACAGTGAATGTTAGGTGTAGATCCACCCATGACGTTTGTTTACATTGGGACGCCGGTGAGCTACGGTGTGTAGTGAAGCATGTTTAGCTATTCCTCGTCCTGCAGGGATGATACTTGTAAGAAATGTACTTTATTTGTCGCCATGGAGGCGAGGATTAGTGATTTAGAAGTAGCTAAAACACTGCCGACGGACGTTAGCCACGAGCTAGCTAGCCATGTTTTAAAGTACCTCTTCTCGTCTGCTTGTAAGTACTCCGTGATTGTGCACTGGTACTTTTTAGAGGCAGTATCGTACCAAATATGATTCATTAGTATCGCGGTACTATACTTGTCACGTTCAAACACTGAGGACATCTGTTAAACAAGACAAAAGGCAAGGAATCAAACAGAGACAGAATTCAATTTGGACTCAATTGAGGAGAGACATGGCCACTGCACTCTCTGTACAGTCCTGCACCACGCTCTGACGAAGAAGGTTTTCGTCTCCTCATTTATTCAGATGTTCAATGTTCACGCACCAACATATGTCACAGCAGGAATGGGAAGTATTTAAAACAGTCATTGTTTTCGGTCTCATTGAAGTCCAAGAAGAGGATTTCTCGGGCTTGGGCTCTTCCTGGATCCAGCTGGGGCAGGTGTTGGAGGACAATGGATAACCCCTCCCGTCTCCTGACCACAGTGACTTCAAGAGGGCAGCGGGTCGTAAATAGCGTTGACTTCAAAGAGAGTTCGTTTAACACTTCAAAGAGAGTTCCTCTGGAAGTTGAGCAGATCCTGCCATCTGTCCGTGTTGAAATCACAGTGGAGTTTTACGAGCCTTCTTCCTCTTGTTAGGCCTCGAAAGACAGCATTCATAATACAACGTTTCTGTTGTGATAACTTACAAACAATTATTCCAACAATTCCCTCCTGTTTATCGCAAAAACGTTCCCATAATCTCCTTATCCCTAATAACTTCTTCTTGCAATTTTTAGTTAATGGTTAATTTCCTTACGACAAAGTTATGTTTACACTCAGAATTGAACATACATTTTTCCTCATATTTATAACATTTCTGGAAATAAATCAAGAACACCATCCTGGTAGGTATCCTCGTCTTCAGATTCATCTTCCTTGTCGTCCACCAGGAAGTACATCTGAACAGCTTTATCATCTGCTGGGCTAATCGCTGTGGTAATCAGACGGTTAAACAGAGAACAGACAGGGAATACAACAACATCCACACAACGTCAGTATTGCTGAACACGGCCATAGATACTAGATACCAAAGACTTGTATTTGCCAAACACGTCCAACCACCCCTCCCACATAGATTTATCTATGTCTGAATGCTCTTTCAGTTTACCGTTAAGGGTGTGCAGGCCTTCCATTGCTTTGGTCAGGCTACCTTCTGCATCGGTGTTGTTTGGTATGAACGTGCAACACTCCATCCATCCATCCATCTTCTTCCGCTTATCCGAGGTCGGGTCGCGGGGGCAGCAGCTTAAGCAGGGAAGCCCAGACTTCCCTCTCCCCAGCCACTTCGTCCAGCTTTTCCTGTGGGACCCCGAGGCGTTCCCAGGCCAGCCGGGAGACATAGTCTTCCCAACGTGTCCTGGGTCTTCCCCGCGGCCTCCTACCGGTGGGACGTGCTCTAAACACCTCCCTAGGGAGGCGTTCGGGTGGCATCCTGACCAGATGCCCGAACCACCTCATCTGGCTCCTCTCCATGTGGAGGAGCAGCGGCTTTACTTTGAGCTCCTCCCGGATGGCAGAGCTTCTCACCCTATCTCTAAGGGAGAGCCCCGCCACCCGGCGGAGGAAACTCATTTCGGCCGCTTGTACCCGTGATCTTGTCCTTTCGGTCATAACCCAAAGCTCATGACCATAGGTGAGGATGGGAACGTAGATCGACCGGTAAATTGAGAGCTTTGCCTTCCGGCTCAACTCCTTCTTCACCACAACGGATCGATACAGCGTCCGCATTACTGAAGATGCCGCACCGATCCGCCTGTCGATCTCACGATCCACTCTTCCCCCACTCGTGAACAAGACTCCGAGGTACTTGAACTCCTCCACTTGGGGCAAGATCTCCTCCCCAACCCGGAGATGGCACTCCACCCTTTTCCGGGCGAGAACCATGGACTCGGACGTGCAACACTGTTCACCAAATATTGCGCACACGCCCCCTTTTTTGCGTCATACGGTTTTGAAAAGCCATAAAGAAGGTGGCGGTGGCGAGTTGATTAGCGACAGCTTCAAGTCTTGGCCTGTGTAATTTTCCAATCTCTGTACGTTGTAGTGGACGTAGTTTATTCTGTCAACATTCTTGTTAATCGTACACCACCAGTAGACGTATGATTCAAATCCATCTGCAACTTGATTTACCAATTTATAGTCGTCAGATATACTTCTTTGGACACCCATCAATATAAGTTGGATCTACAACACTTTGCCAGTTTACATCATGTCTAATTATTTTCCAATGTTCAGATATCAAACTGTTCAGGCGTGTTAACAATTCTTGTACAATATTGATACATTTACTATGTGTATGCAGTTATCTGATGATACGCTTCCTAACTGTTGTACAGATCCTTGCATGTTAATGCAGGTATAATTAGCTTTTTCACATATTTATCAAATATTGGTTTCTGTTTTGTCTCTTTAGCTACAGGGTCAATTTTGTTTTGCTCATTACTTCAATTCAACTTTTTTTTTGACTCATCTTGAGTAATTGTCTGGGTTTATACATACTGTCATGTCTGTATTATCATGTTTTGTTTTAAGTCATGTTTTGTTTAGTTTCTGTCTTTTCACTCCCTTGTCTGGTCACCATAGCAACCATTGGTTTTCACCTGTCACGTCACGCACCTGTTTCACGTTTTGAGTCACGCACCTGCTTTCACTAATCATGTCCATAGTATTTAAGTTAATTCATTTTCTGTTGTTCGGCCTGACGACATCCCCGCATTTATGCCCCCTGTCACACTCACACCTTGCTGCTTACCTGCCATCCGGGGGTCCGGAGAACTATGTTTATGATCTCACAGCGGTTCTGGTGGCCATCCATGGAGGGGGGGGGTCCGGGAGTACATCGAGGCGTGTCCGGTCTGCGCTCGTAACAAAACTTACTTGGCATGGACATGAAGTGCGCAGCGGAGGACAGAGTGTGACAGGGGGCATAAATGCGGGGATGTCGTCAGGCCGAACAACAGAAAATGAATTAACTTAAATACTATGGACATGATTAGTGAAAGCAGGTGCGTGACTCAAAACGTGAAACAGGTGCGTGACGTGACAGGTGAAAACCAATGGTTGCTATGGTGACCAGACAAGGGAGTGAAAAGACAGAAACTAAACAAAACATGACTTAAAAGAAAACATGATAATACAGACATGACACATACAACACAATCAGTTTTTGTAGCCTATCCCACTTGCTCCGCCATAAGGAACAAATTAATTACCAAAACAGGAACCAATTATTATCAAACTTTGACACACCATCAAATGGTATGCTTACAACTTTGTCACAGTGGAATTTGTAGTGTGCTAGTTAACATGTCACTTTGATAACACAAATACAATTCCAAATACTTTTTTCCCATTATATGACCTTTCTACAATGTAAATACAATCCCAAATACTTTTCCCATTATATGACCTTTTTACAATGTGCTAAGTGTACTCAGCTTGGTCTTTCCACTATCTTTCAAATGGTGTTAGTTCTGTTGTACTTGTAATGTTAATGTACATTTTTACTAAATCTTTGCATAATGCTTTTGCTACTGTCAGCACATCTGCTTTTCCTTTAGGAAATATTTCTAACTACTTTGAAAATGCATCTACTATGACCAGACAATAACGTTTTCCTTCACTCTTATTTAGTTAATTGCATAGATGTTTTATACAATTGTTTTTTATAAGAATTAAACTATAGGAAGTATAGTACTTCTGTATAAGGGTATTCATATCCCTCCTGTTGAGCCATGAGTTCAACCTTGGCTCAAAACTGCTACCCACTTATATAGATTTTTTGGTAAGATTAGTTTATTGTCTGGACGTACATAGATATCTTCTTTGATCAATGTGACTCCGTTTTTTAAATCCATTTATCTTTTTCTTTTGGAGTACTTTGTTGTTGCATGTCTTTTAGTATATCATTATTCATGTCACTAGTTTGTCGTTTGAAATTTGTATTTCCTTTTCTGTTGCTTGTTTTGCTGTTTTGTCAGCAAACACATTTCCTATTGATACTGTATCTGTTCCCTTGGTGTGTGTCGCACATTTGCATATTACTATTTTAGCTGGTAGCTCTACTACTTCTACTAATTCTTTTTTCTCTCTCTTTTTTTTAAATTTTTTTTATCAGTTCTCCAATGTGTTACAGATTTTCCTGTTGACTTTATCATTCCTATATTTTGGCTATCTTTATATATATTGTGACCTTTTGATCTTTCATTACTTTACATGCTTCTATTAGTGCTTCTAGTTCTGCCGCTTACATTGAGCAATTTGATGGTCATTTGATAGCTTTCAAAATTTTCGTTACTGTAACAATCGCACATTCTGTTCTATTTTTATTTCACAGAATGCTGCTTTAGCTTCTGAATTCCACTCTACAGATGATTTCATTTTTTCATTAATTTACTTAAAGGAGCTACTATTTCAGCATAATTTGGTATCCAACTTCTACAATAATTTGTTAATCCTAGAAATTACATAATTTGCTTCTTTGTTTGTGGTTTTTGTACTTGTCGTACTTAGTTTTTCTATTTTCCACAATAGTGCGTCCATTTTTGTTTAGAGAACGTTCTAGATTCTTTACTTCTCTTTGCATAATTGTACTTTTATTTTGCTTATTTTGTGTCTTTCACTATGTAGATGATTTAATAACGCTAATGTTATTTTTCCTCCTAATTCAAATGTTATACATATTACTTTATGCATTTTTTAAGTAATGTTTTAAACTCACTTAACTGTCTATATGCCACTTAATCTATACTTTTACACTCAGAATTTACATTCTTCCCATTGTTTATATTTCTTATTTGCAATTACTATTCAATAATATTTAAAGCAAACAGTTGTCTATCGCTAGCTGATAGTTTTCCTGATTGCCATACCTCCTTATTTATTCTATGTTATGTTCTTATCTTATCTTAGCTCAACACTCAGATGTATGGTGTTGCAAATGTCTAAAACATAATCTAACCTAAGAATGTTATACTACACTTCAAAGTTAAACCTACTTTAAATTTACATGTAATAAATTCATTTTCACACCTCCCCCACTGCGCCACGCACACACACACATACACGGTGGTGTGTAAGTGCGTGAGTGCACTCTTAAGGGCAAAGGTCAGCAACACTTGAAGAGATTTCTCTTCTTTTTTCTTTTTTCTCTCTTCTTTCCTCAGCTAATAACCATGTAACCCACTTTATCATTTTATCATACTATACATCTCAACTCTTATTATAGTTATTAATCTAGGTTTTTATTTGTTCCATTATTTAATTATACATATATATATTTGTATATATAAAAGCGCTCTTTATATATCCAAACATACATGTATATCTTCAGTCTACCTTTTCTTCATCTCTTATTTCAATACCCCCATTATCTCTCTTTCGCATTAGTTTATTTCATTTTGCATTAATTCTTATTATTGATTTTTCCCCATTTCTTCATTTATTTTTACTTTTCTCTCACTTCAGCACTTTGAGATTTTTCTCCTATTTGCTTTTTCTTTTAACCTATTTTTATTTTTATTTGAACCTCCGGGGTTTTTACAAAATTTGTACATGGAAAGATACACACTTAAACACACACTAACAAACAAACAAACAAACAAACACATTTGCAGCGATCTTACCACCAATGGCATACGCTGACAACATGACTAATTGGTGTTGTCTTTTAACAGTCATGCTGAGATACTTTGATTGTTAATTTTTTTTTTTTCTCAGGACAGTTTCTTGCAAAATGCCCTTCTCTGCTACAATGCCAACATGTAACCGGGTGTAACCGCTGACGTTGTGGTTGTTGTCTTCTATTTTGGTTTAAATAGATTGTAATAGACCATATTAGATCTGCGTTTCTTTGTGTCCCTCTTTCCATTTTGAGAATTTGGAGTAATCCGTCGTCCCCTACAGAGCCGAACTTATAAGGATTACTTTGTCTTTTTTGTAAGATAGTGGTTTAATTTATTATTGTGGTACACGTCGCTTCTACTGGAGATGGTTCCCCAGTGGAGGTGTCTTGCCTAGAGCATCCACAATAACCCACTATTTACTTCTCACAACTTTAATATGGAGTGATAGCCTAATGGCGATTACTCCCACACACTCTCACATTCACACCTTTCAGTATATTGATCTACGGAAATTTCAATGTTTCATGACATGAGGACCCCGTCGCTCTCCAGGTTATTGTTTTTTACGGACAAAATTCAGTTTTTATTCTGAATAGACCATTTTAGGTCTGCATTGGACGCCGTCGTCCCCAGGATAATGGCTTACGGATATTTCAAATTATTGTGGGCTCCGCCTCCCCCTAGTATGTTTGTTTACGGATATTACGGATTTCAGTTTTCGCGGTTCCGTTTACCTGCAGTATATTGGCCTCTTCAGTTTTAGAATTTTAGTTTATTTCGGGTATTTCAGTTTTCGCGGACACCGAAGTCCTGCAGTAATTTTGGCCTTTTTACCTGTTAGAGCCTAGGATTTACAGGGTTTGTTTATGCGTCGTAACCCTCGTCACACACTTTTTCTTAGTCGTTTCTTTCTTCGTCAATTTAAAACGTACTCACTGCTCTCTGCGTTCCTTCCTGTTGTCCTCGGATTTTCCGTCAGTCTTTCAATTCCAGCCCGAAATGAAGAAAAAGCAGTTCCTCAATCACGATTTGGATGCCATGGTCTTTCTGGTTTCACTCATTCTTGCTGGAATCGTCAGACGTGTTGGAATCCGGCTCGAAAGACCAATAAGATGTCACGTTCAAACACTGAGGACATCTGTTAAACAAGACAAAAGGCAAGGAATCAAACAGAGACAGAATTCAATTTGGACTCAATTGAGGAGAGACATGGCCACTGCACTCTCTGTACAGTCCTGCACCACGCTCTGACGAAGAAGGTTTTCGTCTCCTCATTTATTCAGATGTTCAATGTTCACGCACCAACATATGTCACAGCAGGAATGGGAAGTATTTAAAACAGTCATTGTTTTCGGTCTCATTGAAGTCCAAGAAGAGGATTTCTCGGGCTTGGGCTCTTCCTGGATCCAGCTGGGGCAGGTGTTGGAGGACAATGGATAACCCCTCCCGTCTCCTGACCACAGTGACTTCAAGAGGGCAGCGGGTCGTAAATAGCGTTGACTTCAAAGAGAGTTCGTTTAACACTTCAAAGAGAGTTCCTCTGGAAGTTGAGCAGATCCTGCCATCTGTCCGTGTTGAAATCACAGTGGAGTTTTACGAGCCTTCTTCCTCTTGTTAGGCCTCGAAAGACAGCATTCATAATACAACGTTTCTTTTGTGATAACTTACAATTATTCCAACAATACTAATACCGATATACCATACAACACATTTGCTAGATGGCAAATTGTTAAGAATTGCGGCATGCCATGTATCAACTCCGATTTGTCATATATTGGGGTTTGGAAGGAGGCCAAGGTCATCCCTCTACCCAAGGACAAAAATAAAGATTTTACTGGTAAAAACAGTAGACCAATAAGCATACTTCCTGTTCTTAGTAAATAGATGGAAAAAGTTGTTTTCAAACAAATTCAAGATTACTTTACCTACAACAAACTGATGTCGTGTTCCCAGCATGCTTACAGGCAAGGTCACTCAACATCTACTGCTCTAACTCAGCTGACAAATGGATGTCAAGAAGATGGTTGGTACTGTCCTGATTGACTTTAGTGCGGCATTCAATGTCCTAGATCACAACATAATGATCTCCAAACTGAGAAAATATGGTTTTAATAGTATGTCACTTTCTTGGATGTTGACCTATCTATCAGGAAGATCACAGAGAGTGTGTTTTAATGGTAGCTTATCTGAACGCAAGTACAATTACTGTGGCGTGCCTCAAGGAAGCTGCTAAGGTCCTTTACTTTTTATTATTTTTACTAATGGTCTTCCCTGTGTTACAACAAACACCAATATGGTTATGTATGCAGATGACACAACTCTGTACAGTACTGCCTCTACCTTAAATGACCTAGAAAATAACTTAAATCAGGTCCTGGAGAGAGTGTCACGCTGGGTAAATGATAGTAAACTTGCTGTGAATATTGACAAAACAAAAAGCATTCTTTTTGGATCCAGGCATATGCTTGTTGATGACCCTCAGCTTCATATTTCAATGTCAGATATACCTATTGAGCAGGTTAAAAAAGCAAAACTGCTTGGTGTGCTATTAGACAGTCAACTGTCATGGTTCGATCATATTGATGGTATTGTAATGAAAATGGGAAGAGGTTTAGCCATGGTCAGGAAGTGCTCCACCTTCTTGACACCCTCAACAATGGGTCAAGACATACAGTCCTTGGTTTTCTGTCATCCTCATTACTGTCCTATAATATGGTCCGCTACGACTAAGTCTGACCTGAACAAACGGCAACTTGTTCAGAACAGAGCGGCTAGACTGGTACTTAAATGTTCTTGGCGCACTAATATTTCATTTATGCATTCACGCCTGTCCTGGTTGTTGTAGTCTCCTTATGTTCTTTAGAACTATCATGTTGGATCAATCACCAGATTACTTTTACAAACAGTTTTTAAAATCAACTAACACATATATTCCTGACACTAGGAATGCCAGCAATGGCTATTCCTGCTCCCAGGACCAATCTCTTCAAACAAGGCGACTGCTAGTCTTCCTGGGGTCCATATAGGAGCATACAAAATAAAAATACAAAGAATACATGCATTACCAAACATTATACAAAGGGAAAATACAACATAAGATAAAAAAGCTAGTTAAACCCAGTATTAAAAATTATGGACCCCAGGAAGACTAGCAGTCGCCTTGGCGTCAGCTAATGGGGATCCATTCAATAAACAATAAACACTAGTCTTAGCAAAACAAAACAAAAAACAACTCCTGTACTAAACAAGGCTGCCTGGTTGGAGATTAAAGACTAGTCACCGTGAGGGGGCGTGGCTTCATTTGCATCTAACAACTCCGCCTCTCAAAATGAACTGTTTTTGGCGGCAACCAAAAGTTGGCTCGAAGATAGGTCTTTACAGCCAAATCTATGCACAATTCGGACCAAAGAATCCGTATGACATGTTATATAGACCAAAATGAAGTGGTTTATTAATAGAAAAAAACATTATATGACCTCTTTAAGGAGTAGGCCAGGAGGAAACAAATGTGAACATAGCTATGTGAGCTACAAAGCTAATATTATAGTCACATTTTAACAGCGACATCATGCTACGTTAACCTTCCATCCATTCATCCATTTTCTACCGCTTATTCCCTTCGGGGTTGCGGGGGGCGCTGGAGCCTATCTCAGCTACAATCGGGCGGAAGGCGGTGTACACCCTGGACAAGTCGCCATCTCATCGCAGGGCCGCTACGTTAACCTATTCCCTGAAAAAAAAAAGGGCAAATTTTCAGCTCCCACCTTTAGACTGAGCTCCAGATGTGTGTTTAAGATGCCTGGCGAAGTTTGTACTTTGAAAACTTCACAGATAACTGTGTTAATAGTGAAGCAAATACGTGAGATGGATCATTGAGTTTTCCCATGTTTTGTGCTCATATATGCATATCATTGTTAGAACATCATTGGAATGTAACTTTTGCAAAAAGGAGGACTTTAAATGAATACATTTTTCAAATGTATAACAATTGTATTGGGTAAACTTAATCAAGCTTAATTATGATGGTTTATTATTATTACTGCTTTTGTTTAAATAGTTTTATATGTTTTTTGTATGTACAGGTGACCACAGGGAATCGCACCAAGCACTATGTGTCGTATCGACGCAACGAGTTTGTCCAAATGAAGTTTTCCAAGTACGCCTTGCCAAAGGTAAGGACATTTTGCCTTTATCTCGAATTTCCATTACAGTTTCTAGACTATTTCTAGACCCAGGGTTTCCAATGTTTTTCCAGTGTGGGTCTCGTATAGAAGAACAGGTCGCTACATTTTGTGCATTAATAAAACCAATCCAATGTGGGTCAATGAATGGGGACTGACTAAGAGAAAAGTTAGAAAACATGATAGAGTGATAGAGAATAGTAGCAGTTTGCTTAATACTGAATGCATTGAATTCTATTTGTATAGGTAACAACTGAATTCCATCATTAGGACCAAGCCCCAAGTCACGTAAAATCAATAAGTACCCATTTTTGATACTTTGGTTGCACGTGAAGTCATGTCCAGTTGCCGATTCGACACCGGGTCAAGCATTTGGCGGGTGAACAGGCGTATTCGTTGCGACCTGCCTCTCGGTCAGTGGTTCTCAAACTTTTTTTGTCATCTCCCACTTTGGACAAGGGGGAGTTTTCAAGCCCCACCTGCCCCCATCGCCCCAACAGAACGCTAATGCCAAGCTTAACATTTTCAAATTTATTGAACATCAAGTAAAATCAAGTTGTATACATTCAAACTCAATAACATAAAATAACATCAAGTTCAATAATAAATAAAATAACTGCAGCTGTGGTATAACTTGCATCAAGTTCAATAATAAATAAAATAACTTGCATCAAGTTCAATAATAAATCAAAAAACGTGTTATAACTTGCATCAAGTTCAATAATAAATCAAAAAACGTGTTATAACTTGCATCAAGTTCAATAATAAATCAAATAAAAGTGTTATAACTTGCATCAAGTTCAATAATAAATCAAATAAAAGTGTTATAACTTGCATCAAGTTCAATAATAAATCAAATAAAAGTGCCACTTTGCAATCTTTGCAAAAAAAAAAGGAGGAGCTATGCATTTGGCAAGACAGGGCAAGTGAACATGAGTATTACAGTACTCCAGCATTAGTGGCTGCAATGAGCCTGTTTTGCACTGCACAGCTTTTCAAATCGCGGTTGCAGGCTTGACACTGCCACTCTTAAGTCATGCTCAATGTTCAGCTGAGACCTGTACTTCGTTTTGTGTGAAGCAACAGCTGAAAAGCCTATCTCACACAGATAAGATGTGGAAAAGGGGAGAAGAATGGACACAGCTCTCTGCCCGATGAGTGGATACTCCCTCTCCACTCCAAACCAGAATTGAGAAAGAGTCTGAGTGGTGAACCTCAGCCTCAGGGTGGAGTCAGATGTCAGTTCAATAAACTGGTCCTCCTCAGCAGACATGAAATCAGTAGGTGCTGCAGGTAGATTATAAATTAATAGACTTACTTTATTTTTCATTACATAATAAATGCAAATAAATCTGTTTGACAACATTCATCTGGACACAACAATCTGGACTAACATTCCAGTTAGTAAGTAGCATACAACACAGATAAAATGCATGTGTAATATATGAGTATGATATTCAATAAAAATGTCAAAATAGCAACCTGCTGCATTGAATGGATCCATAAGCCAGTTGTACTGAGCACTGTTGATGGGAAAGTATTTGTGAAACATTTCTCTCAGGGAGGAGATGTGTTGCTTGATGCAGGGGATCACTGTGGTGGCACCAGATTCGGTGGTTTCAGCAACCTCACCCAGGTTCTCAAAGGCATCAATATTTTGTTGGTCGAGGCGCCTGCCCCATCCCTCGAGCTTTCGGGAGAACGCAGTGATTTTGTCTGCCAGTTGGGGTATGTGCTTATCCTTGCCTTGGAGCTGAAGATTTAACTCATTCAGCTTGCCAAACATATCGCTGAGGTAGGCCAGCTTCAACAGAAATTGTTCATCACTGAACTTGCTTGCAGCCTCATGCATGCGCTCCTCCTCCAAAAAGATCCGAATCTCTGCCCTGAGCTCAAAGACACGCGACAGCACTTTGCCCCGGGAGAGCCACCTTGCTTCATTGTGAAACAGCACGGCTGTATGATCAGCTCCCATTTCCTCACAGTGCAGAGAACTTTCAGTGGTCGTGTTTTGATAAAATTTACCGCGCTCACAACATCTGTTAAAACCTCATTGAGTTCGGGGCTGAGCTGCCTTGACGCGAGTACTTCCCGGTGAATGACACAGTGTGTCCAATGCGCATTTGGCGCAACCCTCTTTATTAGAGCCTGCAGCCCGTTTCTTGACCCTGCCATGGTCTGTGCACCATCAGAGCAAAAGCCCACACTGTTTTCCCATTTCAGGTCGTGTTCTTTGAGGAAACTGTCCATTATCTTGAACAGCTCATCAGCAGTGGCTCTATTTTTTATGTATTTGCAAAACAGCAAATCTTCGCACAGTGAGTCGCCATTCACAAAGCGGACGTATGCGATGAACAGGCAGTCTTTATTGCTGTCAGTAGCTTCGTCCACTTGTAAAGCAAAACGACTTTCTTTTAATTTGTCTACGAGTTGTTCCTCAAGATCACTTGCAATGTCGCATATACGTCTCGCAACTGTGTCGTTTGACAGTGGGACAGCTTTTAATTTTGCTGCGCTTGTCTCGTCAAGTTTGTTCCGCTTAGCCCCGCCCCCATTAGTTACTGTTGCTATGTCTGTCAAACTTTCGCTCCTACCTAGAAATTTAAAGCCTACAGTAACTAACAGTCCGTTGTGTCCTTGAGCAAGACACTTCACCCTTGCTCCTGATGGGACTGGTTAGCGCCGTGCATGGCAGCTCCCGCCATCAGTGTGTGAATGTGTGAATGTGTGTGTGTGAATGGGTGAATGTGGAAAATAGTGTCAAAGCGCTTTGAGTTCCTTAAAAAAAGGTAGAAAAGCGCTATACAAGTACGACCCATTTACCATTTACCATTTACAGGAAAAATAAGTAATTTACATTTATTTATATAGCGGATTTCACAGACAGAATCACAAAGTGATTTACAGTGTGTATAGAAAATGAAAGCATAGTAAAAAAAAAATCTAAGAATATAATTTAAAAAAAAAAAATTTAAAGTGAAATTTCCTCCCGTTCCTCGCGCCCTATCTGTCATGTGTCTATTCTCCACCAGTGGGGCACGCCCCACACTTTGAGAAACGCTGCTCTAGGTAATGTTGCAATTTTTATGCCAACAAAGCAAGCATGCCTGATAGAAAGCACTCAAAAGTCATTTTCAAGCTCGCTCTTGCTAATTTAAATTGTATATGCCATATACATGCTACTGATCGGCATTGGCAATTATGCATGTCAATTTTATCTATAAGTACAAACCCCGTTTTCATGTGAGTTGGAAAATTGTGTTAGATGTAAATATAAACGGAATACAATGATTTGCAAATCATTTTCAACCCATATTCAGTTGAATATGCTACAAAGACAACATATTTGATGTTCAAACTGATAAACTTTTTTTTTTTGCAAATAATCATTAACTTTAGAATTTGGTGCCAGCAACACGTGACAAAGAAGTTGGGAAAGGTGGCAATAAATACTGATAAAGTTGAGGAATGCTCATCAAACACTTATTTGGCACATCCCACAGGTGTGCAGGCTAATTGGGAACAGGTGGGTGCCATGATTGGGTATAAAAACAGCTTCCCATAAAATGCTCAGTCTTTCACAAGAAAGGATGGGGCGAGGTACACCCCTTTGTCCACAACTGCGTGAGCAAATAGTCAAACAGTTTAAGAACAACGTTTCTCAAAGTGCAATTGCAAGACATTTAGGGATTTCAACATCTACGGTCCGGACTGTTGAACGACTGAAGCTCTACATAAAATAAGAATGGGAAAGAATTCCACTTTCAAAGCTTTAACAATTAGTTTCCTCAGTTCCCACCAATCGTTTATTGAGTGTTGTTAAAAGAAAAGGTGATGTAACACAGTGGTGAACATGCCCTTTCCCAACTACTTTGGCACGTGTTGCAGTCATGAAATTCTAAGTTAATTATTATTTGCAAAAAAAAAATAAAGTTTATGAGTTTGAACATCAAATATCTTGTCTTTGTAGTGCATTCAATTGAATATGGGTTGAAAAGGATTTGCAAATCATTGTGTTGCGTTTATATTTAAATCCAACACAATTTCCCAACTCATATGGAAACGGGGTTTGTACAATATTTAAAGGACAACACTTTGTATGACTCAACAAGCGACAAGATTGGCACATTTAACTTAAAGGCAAAGACTACTTTCTGACTCTGCAACACACCTTGAACAAACTGAAATGAATGCATACTGGCAAATGAGACTCAGAAGTGTTAGAAAACAAGATATAATAATTGTATAGCACATTTGTTATTATTACTAGCTCAGTGGAGAATATTAAATTGAATTTAGAAAATATTTTATTATTAAACAAATTAACATTTATTACCAGATGAACACACAAACGTAACAACAATTGGTACAGTTGAGTACCAATACCGTTTCCTAGGTACCAGAAATGAGTATGTTATCGATTCATATGTGGGAGGTATTAGAAGACAATGTCATTGTCAGTTATGCAGTTTTTATAAAGTTTTTCTTGACTGGTTATGTATAAAAATACATCTCGTTCAAAATTAAATAATTGTTGAATTACAATGGATCAGGAAAGTATTCACAGCGCTTTACTTTTTCCACATTTTGTTATGTTACAGACTTATTTCAAAATGGAATACAATCATGTTTGTCCTCAATAATGACAATGTAAAAAACGTTGGGTTTTTTTAGGATTTTTTTGCAAATTTAAAAAAAAAAAAAAACTAAGAAAACACATAAGTATTTACAGCCTTTGCCTTGAAGCTCAAAAGTGAGCTCATTGGCATCCTGTTTCAACTGATCATCCTTGAGATGTTCTGATAGCTTAATTTGAGTCCACCGGTGGTAAATTCAGTTGGTTGGACATGATTTAGAACAGTGGTCCCCAACCACCGGGCCACGGCCCGGTACCGGTCCGTGGACCGATTGGTACCAAGCCGCACAAGAAATGTAAAAAAATAAATAAATACATTAAAAAAATATATATATTTTTTTTTCATTTTTATTAAATCAACATAAAAAACACAATGTATACATTATATATCAATATAGATCAATACAGTCTGCAGGGATACAGTCCGTAAGCACACATGATTGTATTTATTTATGACCAAAAAATAAATAAATAAATACAACCCCCCTCCCCCCAAAAAAACGTTGACCGGTCCCCAACTACAAAAAGGTTGGGGACCCCTGATTTAGAAGGTCCCACACTTGACAGTGCATGGCAGAGCACAAACCAACAATTAAGTTTAAGTAATTGTCTATGGGCCTTCGAGAAAGGATTGTCTCGAGGCACAAATCAGGGGAAGGGTACAGAAAAATATCTGCTGCCTTGAAGGTCCCAATGAGCACAGTGGCTTGTATCTTCTGTAAATGGAAGCTGTTTGGAGCCACCAAATGTGCAGCCGTGGGAGAAGGAGTGTCAGGGAGGTGACCAAGAACCCGATGGTCACTCTGTCAGAACTACAACATTCCTCTGTGGAGAGAGGAGAACTTTCCAGAAGGACAACCATCTCTGCAGCAATCCACCAATCAGGCTTGTATGGTAGAGTGGCCGGACGGAAGCTGTTTTTTAGTAAAAGTTTGCCAAAATGCACCTGAAAAACTCTCAGAACATGACAAAAAAAATTCTCTGGTCTGATGAGACAAAGACTGAACTCTTTGGCGTAAATGCCAGGTGTCATGTTTGGAGGAAACCAGGCACTGCTCATCACCAGGCCAATACCATCCTTACAGTAAAGTGAGGTGGTGGCAGCATCATGCTGTGGGGGTGGTTTTATCAGCAGTAATTGGGATACTAGTCAGGACCCTAAGAACACAGCCAAGGTATCAAAGGAACGGTGGAATTAAAGATAAAGGTGATGATTGTTGCACATGTGTCAGTAAGTAGCCTGTATGTCCTGAATGAGCTGAACATTTTGATGTTAGAATGCTTTGAATTGGTTAAGAAATTGAAAAAAAACAAAAACAAAAAACGAGTGAAGTTGGCACGTTGTGTAATTCGTAAATAAAAACAGAATACAATGATTTGCAAATCCTTTTCAACTTATATTCAATTAAATAGACTGCAAAGACAATATATTTAATGTTCGAACTGAGAAACTTGTTGGTTTTTTTTGCAAATAATGATTAACTTAGCATTTAATGGCAGCAACACATTGCAAAAAAAGTTGGTACTGAGGCATTTTTACCACTGTGTTACATGGCCTTTCCTTTTAACAACACTCAGTTAACGTTTGGGAACTGAGGAGACCAATTTTTCAAGCTTTTCAGGTGGAATTCTTTCACATTCTTGCTTGATTTACAGCTTAAGTTGTTCAACATTCCGGGGTCTCCGTTGTGATATTTTAAGCTTCATATTGCGCCACACATTTTCAATGGGAGACAGGTCTGGGCTACAGGCAGGCCAGTCTCGTACCTGCACTCTTTTACTATGAAGCCACGCTGTTGTAACACGTGGCTTGGCATTGTCTTGCTGTAATAAGCAGGGGCGTCCATGATAACGTTGCTTGGATGGCAACATATGTTGCTTCAAAACCTATATGTATGTTTCAGCATTAATGGTGCCTTCACAGATGTGTTTTCAGGACAACTCTGTAATGAACTTGAGTGGCCCAGCCGGAGCACAGACTTGAATCCGATCTAAATTTCTGAAGAGATCTGTATATGGCTGTGCACCGACACTTCCCATCCAACCTGATGGAGCTTGGGAGGTGCTGCGAAGAGGAATGGGCAAAACTACCCAAAGATAGATGTGCCAAGCTTGTGGCATCGTATTCAAAAAGACTTGAGGCTGTAATTGCTGCCAAAGGTGCATCAACAAAGTATTTAGCAAAGACTGTGAACAATGTACATGTGATTTCTTATTTGGTTAATACATTTTCAAAAATGTATAAAAATTCACTTTGTCTTAATGGGATATTTTGTATAGAATTTTAAGAACAAATGTAAATGTATTCCATTTTGGAAAAAGGCTGTAACATAACAAAATGTGGGAAAAGTGAAGCGCTTTGAATACTTTCCTGATGGATGACCAGCAAAAAACAAGCTGCAGGTTGAAAATGGCCCCCGTGCCACACTTTGGAAACTCCTGATCTTAACTCTGATCTAATTTTTAAATGGTCAATGCTCGCAGGAAGGGGAGCCCTCGTGTTTGTCAAGTTGGGAGCGAACATGTCGCATATTTGCCATATTGATCGAATCGATAGGACACTGCACAGACGCTTGCCAGTCATAGCTCTTGTCTACTCAGCTTGACTTTATGGAGAGAAGGCAGACAGAAGCAGTTCCTGCATGTGCTAAATAACTGTGTGCATGTTAGCTTTTAATGTAAGACTGATGTGAGAGCGCTCGCCACAATTGAATCACAGCCCCGAGACGCTAAGCAATGTCGCGGTCATGAAATATTTACCGCGCAGTGTCGATTTGACGACATCACGTGTCACTGGCAAAGACGATAAATGAGGCCCAGTTGGACGCCAGACAGGGTACGAGTGGCGGCGGCAGGGGAGCGCTTGATTCCGCCACGCAAGCCTGAGTACTATTGAAGTATGCTGATTGAATGCAGCGCTCAGGGAGATACATTTCACTGCTCCGAAAATAAACAAGTTTGAGCCAATCACTACCATTGACTCTCACTGTCAGGCTTTGAAGTGGCTCTTACGCCGACACACGCAGACACACACGATGCACAACACAAGCCAACTTTTTTCTACTGAGCAGCAAATAACATTTATAAGCACATAATCACTAGAACCGCTGATAATTTTATTGATGATTATGATAAAGCAGTGTTAAAGGTACTTTAACATCTTTCCCACTCCTTAATGTTACGTTGTCGTATGTTAGTTAGGGCATCAATTATGCTGGACAAGTCCAGTCATAGAGTATATTTAAATATTTGATTCTCAAAATATCGGTCACTTTTAAGGCTAATTTTATGAAACATGGCCAGACTGAGTTTTTGTGGTTATATTTAAAATGTCATAATAGGATAACTGAATATACTAATATATACACTGTCGTCAGGACTGATTTGTGATCGATATCACAGAAATCATTAATTGATGATTAAAAAAAAGTATTACATTTTGATCTGGAAGGATATGAACTAAACTACATCAAAAGAACCGACAAGAATGGAGGAGGTGTGTACGTGATGAAGAACCTGAACTACAAAGTGGTAAAAAAAACACATGTCAGTTGCTATTGATAACATCTTAGAATGTATAACCATTGAAATATGTGATGAAAAAAGTAAAAACATATTCATCAGTTGCATTTATAGATCGCCTAAGTCAAGTATAGAAACATTTGAAGACTGGATCAAAGCCAATTGTATGGACACCGGTCAAAAAATTATTCTCTTATGTGGTGACTTCAGTATTGACTTATTGCACCCTAATAAGCAAAGGTCCATTGATGACTTCATTGATATCATCAGTTTATATCCTAAAATTACAAAGCTTAGCAGAATCACAGGACACTGTGCCACACTTATTGATAATATTTTTACCAATGATTTTGATAACAATACAAGTGGTCTACTTATAACCGACATTAGTGATCATCTGGCAGTTTTCACAATCTATGATGGAAACTGAAAGAAGAGGAACGTGGACGACAAAAGACATTACGAACACGATGCACAGAGAAGAGTATAATTGCTTTAAAAAATGAGCGAGAAAAGCAAATTTGGGACAAATTGTACAAAAAAAAGATGTTGATGAATTATATGGTAAATTTTCAAACACGTTCATAATACTTTATGACAAACATTGTCCATGGAAACAACTTTGTAGGAATCAGACAAAGAACAAAGATGCTTGCAATAGGAAAAATACATTATATAGTACATTTATAATACAAAGAACTACAGAGGCAGAAAATAAGTACAAGTATAAAAACAAGTTAACTAGCATACTACAAACATGTAGAAAATAATATTACAGTCAATTATTAGACAGGAACAAAAACAATATGAGAGCAACCTCAATAGCATTATTAAATATGGCACTAAGAGGGATTACCCCCAATACTTCTCAGACGGAAACATAAATAATGACAACATGAAGGAAGTAATTGAAAGCTTCAATACTGACTTTGTAAATATAGGACCAAAATTGGAGGAAAGAATCCCAGTCCCAGTTTCAACTGAGGACTTCAATGACAACATAAATAGAAATCCCAACTCAATGTTTCTCACGAAAGTGACACAAGTGAAAATAGTTAATATCGTGAAAAAATGCAAATCCAAGACTTCAATCGATTGTAAATGGAATTGATATGGAAACAATAAGAAATGTTATTGAAGAGATCCTAAGACTGTTAATGTGTATCAGTAACCTATCATTTCAAACAGGCAAACACCCAAACAAAATGAAAATAGCTAAAGTTGTAATAATTTATAAGACTGGAGACAAACACCAATTTACAAATTGCAGACCTGTTTCCTTACTTCCACAATTTTCTAAAATTATTGAAAAACTGTATAAGATTGGACAATTTCATAAACAAACATAAAGTACTCGCTGAGAACCAATATGGATGCAGAGCTAATATTTCAACATCAGTGGCTTTAATCGAAATAATGGAGGAAATGACCAATGCAATAGATAGTAAACAGTGTGCTGCTGCAGTGTTTATGGCTCTAACTAAAGCATTCGACAAAATTAATTAAAATATTTTAATATAAAAATTTGAATGGTATGGCAGCAGAGGGTTGGTCTAAAACTGGATAAGAAGTTACTTAATCAACAGAAAGCAATATGTAAAGCTAGGCAAACACACGTCTACAACGCTAATTATATCCTGTAACAAAGCAAACTATAACGTGCTACCCAGAACGTACAGCAATTCTTCTCAACAAAAGAGGAGAAGTACAACCTTAGAGAACATTTTAATTTAAAACATTTGTATGCACGTACAACACTTAAAACCTTTAGTATATCAGTATGTGGAATTAAATTATAGAATGTATTGAGTAAAGAAACAATGTGCTGATATGATCCAGTTTAAGAAACTTTTCAAATTCAAAATGTTTACAAAGAAGAAGAACCATGATAAACATTTTGAACTTATGGATAATCTTATTCATCTTACCATATGAAATACAGTTTACCGTATTTTTCGGACTATAAGTCCCCCCGGAGTATAAGTCGAACCGGCCGAAAATGCATAATAAAGAAGAAAAAAAACATATAAGTCGCACTGGAGTATAAGTCGCATTTTTTGGGGAAATGTATTTGATAAAACCCAACACCAAGAATAGACATTTGAAAGGCAATTTAAAATAAATAAAGGATAGTGTACAACAGGCTGAATAAGTGTACGTTATATGAGGCATAAATAACCAACTGAGAACGTGCCTGGTATGTTAACGTAACATATTATGGTAAGAGTCATTCAAATAACTATAACATATAGATAATGCTATACGTTTACCAAACAATCTGTCACTCCTAATCGCTAAATCCCATGAAATCTTATACGTCTAGTCTCTTACGTGAATGAGCTAAATAATATTATTTTTTTATATTTTACGGTAATGTGTTAATAATTTCACACATAAGTCGCTCCTGAGTATAAGTCTGCGACTTATAGTCCGAAAAATACGGTACTTCACTATTTATTTATTTATTTATTTATTTATGGAGTGCATTGTGAATACATTGAGAAAAAGATGGGAACAAACGTGTTAGCACTTGCTAAGTAATGAAAAAGAGGTAAGAATAAATAAATTCTGCTTCTTCCTCTTTTTCGAACATGTTGAAAAGAGAAACTGGAAATTGTGATGTATGATGTTGTAATAATGTATGCATGTTCGAAATAAACCTAAACCATAGCCATACTCATACAGTGGATCCTCGATTTATGAACCCCTCTATTTGCAAACTTTTCAATTTACCATCTTTTAGATCGAGCCGAACGCTACGTTCATTTTGTGTCACGTACATGCTACACAGTACATAGTCACTTCTCAGCACGTGTGCACCTTTTTCTGTGGTTCTGCCTTTTTGCTAACTAAATATGAGTCCCAAAAAAACAAAAGACCAGTGTGGAAAGAAAAAGGGATTTGCTCTGGAGTTACAAAAAAAAATAAAAAATTAAATTGCAAGGAGTACATTAATGGCGCTCACAAGAATGGAAGAATCGACGAAGCAGGCTTTGTCCAAGAGCAAGTTTTAATTGTGATGAGACCAGACTTCCTAGAAAAAAATGCCAAAGCAGACTTTTTTACAGTGGAGGAGAAGAGCTACCTCTTGTACCTCTTTCAAATGCACACACACACACACACGCACACACACACACACACGTCTCTTTGGTGCCCTCATAAACAATCAGAAATCACAACAATCCTTAACTTTAACTTGTTTACAATAACAAACATTTAAACAAGTAAAATGCACATTGGCAAAGGAAGAGCTGACGAAAAAGGAGCAGACAGACAGAGGCAGAGATTGGGGGGAAGGGTCCGCGTGTTAGTGTGTTGCGTGGTTAGTGTGTTGCGTGTGTGTGTGTGTGTGTGTGTGTGTGTGTGTGTGTGTGTGTGTGTGTTTGTGTGTGTTTGTGTGTGTGTGTGTGTGTGTGTGTGTGTGTGTGTGTGTGTGTGTGTGTGTGTGTGTGTGTGTGTGTGTGTGTGTGTGTGTGTGTGTGTTTGTGTGTTTGTTGGCAGACCAGCGCATACAAAGGACAGCAGCTTGTTGTTGTTGTTGTTGTTGTTGTTTCGACTTGTTATTAAAGAGAAAGTTGATCCATCATTTCCTTGTTATGTTTGTTTGATGTCCAGTACTGCATAGCACTGTGTTCAAAGCTTACAAACCTTCACTAAAATATGGACTTTTGTCGAGGCTGGAATCCATTATTCATATTTACATTGTTTCTTATGATAAATTTGCTTCATTATACTAACTTTTTCAAGAACCAAATACGTTTGTACATCGAGGTTCCGCTGTATTATTTTAATGAGAAATACCACGTCCACACGTTCAGTACCAGCTCAGCACTTGTACATTTTTGAGTGAGAGGCTTTAAATAAAATGAGGACTGACTGTGTCAGTATGTTGAAGGATGCATCCATTTGTGTCTGTGTGGTCTCCTTTTGTCCCTGACACATGTCCTCTTACTTGGGTGAGCAGATAGGTCACCCAAGAAAAGCTTTTATGACATGCGACACGCCGCTGAGGCGTAGTTTGCGAGGAGGGGGCATGTGCGACTTGTTGTGTGTGTGTGTGTGTGCTCAAGAAGGGGAGTTTTTTAGACATGTTTTTTTTTTTTTTTTTGCAAAGTGAATAATTGAAAGGTATTCAGGATTAAAAATGCAGTTGCCAAGAGTGAAAGTAATTTGGTTCAATCCAGAGGGACTTGACCTGAGTTGTAGATTATACCAGTTGTGACTGATTTCTTTTTGCCTTTATGTGCAGCTTTTACATGCAGGATGGGGTGCAGTTGAGGTCAGGGTGCTCGTGAAGACAAACATCTTGGTATTTTACAGTTTTTATGATCAGTTACATTACTTATATAAATTCAAATTAAAGTACCCGTGATTGTCACACACACACACTGGGTGTGGCGAAATTATTCTCTGTATTTGACCCATCACCCTTGATCACCCCCTGGGAGGTGAGGGGAGCAGTGAGCAGCAGCGGTGGCCACGCCCAGGAATCATTTTTGATGATTTAACCCCCAATTCCAACCTTTGATGCTGAGTGAGTAGCAATATAGACATGTAGGCCCGGTTTTCAGTTCAGAGCATAGATTAATATTATCTGGTTTGAATTAAGCCACACTAGTCCACTATCTTTCTGAGACTTCCAGACTATAGAGTCTCATACTAGGGCGGGGGTCAGCAACCCACGGCTCTTTAGCACCGCCGCAGTGGCTCCCTGGACATCTTTCAGAGATGTGTGAATATGGAAAAAGAAGAAGAAAAATATATATTTTCTGTAGGAGAACAAACATGACACAAACCTTCCTAATTCTTAGAAATACCACTTTGTGTTATACATGCTTCACTGATGAGACTATTTCGCAAGCACCGTTTTGTCCTACTAATTTCAGCGGTCCTTGAATTCATTGTAGTCTGTTTACATGTACAACTTTCTCCGATGCTGCCACAGAAAGACGTGTTTTATGCCACTCCTTCTTTGTCTCATTTTGTCCACCAAACATTTTATGCTGTGCATGAATACACACAAGTGAGCTTTGTTGATTTTATTGATTTGCTGGAGTGCTTTTCAGGCATATTTGGTCAATCCATGACTGCAAGCTAATCGATGCTAACGTGCTATTTAGGCTAACTGCATGTACATAATGTATCATTATGCCTCATTTGTAGGTATATTTGAGCTCATTGAATTTCTTTCACTTATGTCCTCTGTGTATTTATTTTATATGTGCATGTCTCATGACACATTATCTGTATCAGGAGGAGGATGCTTTATTATTGTCCATTCTTTAACATGTACAAGATATATAAGAACTGAAATTACATTTTCGGCACAGTCCCACTAAGAGCAGACATACGTTACCGGGAGACAAGAACAGGACCGCCAACGGATCAGCCACTTACGGCGCTCCTTAAAAAAAGGTGGGAAAAAGGTGATACTGGGAAAGGGGAGAAGAGTAAAAAATATCAGTCAAAGGCTGGACCCTCGGGAGGGGGTCCAGACTGAGTCCAAGGGGGGAAAAAAATAATTTGCCGTAGCACACATAAACAAGTTACATATAATCACAACAACTCGCAATAGAGGGGGAGGAGTTGGGGCCCTGGAGGCCAGCCTGCTGCTATATAAAGCGCTACTCAGCCGTCCATCACCCCAAAGGGGTATCAAGCGGTGGTGAAGGCGTTGGGTGGGGGTGGGGTGTTTTTTGTGTATATGCCCATTGTCTTTGGGTGTAGTGGTGTTGTGTCCATAGGCCCGGGGCCGTTCTGCATGCAATGCAAGCAAAGTTCGACTTCCAGTTGTCGTTGAGGAGGGAGGGAGGTCAAAAACGTCCATCTTTGAGAGTCCTCGGGGATGTTTACAGAACAGCCTGCTCCTGTTGTTGCAGCGTCAAGGCCATTCGAGAGAGTTAAATCGTAGATTAGGATTTTTGTTTTTCCGCAAGCAGACATTACAATGGCTTGTCTGTTCTATTCGTCCATGTTGGCTCTCATATCCAATTTTTCCCTTTCAACAAGCTTCTCCATGATGTGACCCATCGTGCGATTCAGTTCAGAAATCGCCCCAGACTGTGATCCCACAGCTCGACCCAATCCTTTCATTGCGACGAACAGCCTTTGGGCTCCTTGAGTGGCTGTCATCGTCTTACGAATTTGACGATACATCAGAGCAATGCCCAGCTCAATCAGCAGGCACCCCGCGATCATGGTTCCAAATAGGTAGATATCTTCCACGTCCTCGATGGAAAGGACTGAGAGGCACATGATTCTCCATTTGTCCCAGGAATCTCTCACATACCTCGCCAATGGTTCCATCAGGGCAGCCAGGCTCTCCCGAACCTCTTTTCCTCGTCGAAAAGATTTTGTCAATTGAGTCGAGAGTCCAGCTGATCAATTCCATGTCTGATGTTTAGATTTGGAGGACAGCACAAAGAAAGAGGCTTGTATGTACTATCGGCTGCATTTCTCATAGTTGTCTGTGTGCCATGTTGTTCCAGACCACAGCAAACGTTACCTAGCTTTCAAAGATTGTAATAAATCCGTTAGAAGAAGACATCCTGCCGTTTCCTTAAACTTGGACACACACTTTTATACCTTTGGCCATTCTAAGACAGTCATTTGCAAGAGTTATCTCACCCTCTGAGAAGCCTCCATTTTACTAATGATATCCAATGTTGCAAAAATGTGAAGAATAACAATTAAAATACAAAATTTCTGTCAACATAGATTTGCGTCAGCCTGTGATAGTAGGCAGTGTTGGGTTAGTTACTGAAAACCAGTAACTAGTTACAGTTACTAGTTACTTTATTTCAAAAGTAACTCAGTTACTAACTCAGTTACTTACACCAAAAAGTAATGCGTTACTGTGAAAAGTAACTATTTAGTTACTTCTTTTTTTCTTCTTTTTTTTTTTAAAGCTCCCATTAATGCCCTTTTAGCCTTCATTTCAGTACTGTTATTGCACTGGAGAATAATACAATCTGTTGATCAACTTGATATGCATTTTTATTTTCCTTTTAACATAATTAATGAAAAACAGTGCAACATAAAAAGGCATTCCTCCTTTCTTTAAACTTGGACCAATGACCATTAATAAAAAACAAGTTTAAGTGCAACATAAGAAGGCACATCATCTTCCTTGAGACATAGGTAGTGAAATAAAGCCTGACATCTGGAGTGATGCTGCTGTCTTCCACACTTGGAGCCATGGATTGTAGAATCCTTGTTTTCAGTGGCAGGATCATTGACACAGATGGTGAAGTTTCAGTGCTCAGTAGAGATGGAACACTTTTGAGGGGTTTAAGCACCTGGAGGACCTCATCTGCCACTCTCACATCATCATCAGACAGGGTGACATTTGTCTTTGGGGTGTTGTGGGTCAATGCAGAGTATATAGCTGCCTGCTGCTCCAACATATCATAAGTGGAGTTCCACCTCGTTGGGACATCATGTATGAGCAGGCAGCTTTAGCATTTCTTGCTTTGTCTTAAGCACATGAGCAGCTGTTGTGCTCGGGTGGAAGTAGGAAACCTCCTTCCTGATCCTCCCAAGGAGGCGCTCCATCCTATTGACTGAGATTCCCTTCTGTGATGCCAAATTCACTACATGTGCAAAGCACCTATCTGTGGTCCCAGTCCTGCCTCATTCTCTGTAATTATTTGATTTTTGGCATTATCACATGTGACTGGGATATCTTTATCTTCCATTCCTCCACTGCTTGTGTCAGTACCTGCGCAAGGTGACTCTCGTAGAGGGGGCGTGTCTTCTCATCTCCCAGTCTGCTGTGATGAAGTGAGCGCTTATAGTTCCCCTGGACGTCCACCCGTCTGTCATGAGCGCAACAGATGATGCTCGGGATAGTTCATCCACAACTTTTTTCTTCTCCTGCTCATAAAGATCTGGCACAATCTTATTGCTGAAGTGGGTGCGCGACGGGATGTTGTAACGTGGTTCAAGCACGTTCAGCATGTGTTTAAAACCCTCGTTTTGCACAACGCGAGTCTGCACCTATAAACACACCGATTCAATGGCGCGGGGCGTTCAAGCTCCTCCGTTACTCCGCTTGCCATGACCGCGCTGTGTGTGGACTGAACGTGCCAACAACTTTTTTTTGTTTGTTTCATATATCAAACCGCGGATCACTTGTGTGCCTCCCCTCCCCACACCCACACACACATAGACCGCGCCTCTTTTCTTCTCTCCGGCTTGTGACAGAGGAAGATTCAGAAGAAAGACACCGCAGCGCTTCTGTTTCTAGCCGATACTACATCAAAAGTAACGTAAAATAACGCAGTAACGCATCATGTAGTAACGGTAACTAAATTACTGAATAAAAAAAATAACGCGTTAGATTACTAGTTACCGCCGAAACTAACGGCGTTACATTAGTCATTAGTCCCAACACTGATAGTAGGCTAATATAGCTAATATAGACACTTACATCATGTGTTGCCTTCATTATAACACTTAAATAAGACTTTTAAAGCCATTTTGATAGTAGGCTAATATAGCTAATATAGACACTTACATAATGTGTTGCCTTCATTATAGCACTTATAAGGCTTTTAATTTTTTGTATTTTTGCTCTTTCAACATTTTGGGTTGCCAACCCCTGTAATAGGGTAATACACAACAATTAAAATCATGTTTTGAAAGCCAAATTAGATTAACAATGGTGCAACGCTAAGAGTGCACTGAAAACCTCCACTGGAGTTTTTCAATACACATTTTGTTAGCGTGTATGTGTGTGGAACTGGAGTTTGACTTTTAATCTAGAATGGAGAAAGAACAAATACATTGTTTGAAAACCTTTAGCGTAAGCACGGAGAAACGTTTAAATTAAATGATTTATAGGGCTGGGTGATATGGCCTAAACTCTATATCGTGATTTATATTCCAGTCGGTAAGTTTTCCAGCACCGATAAATCACCACGTGCATGCTTCAAGAACATTAACCCTTAGCGGCTGCGCGCGTTTGTACCATAACAGAATGAAAAGAAGAGGGTGAATTATCTCGTCCTCATTAAGTGTCTTTGACTCTTTGTACAGCCACGCGAGGCCGCTGGCATGCTAGCATCACACAGTGCAACTAGTTAGCTTGTAGCAGCTAACTTGGACAAAATGATGTCAAAACCAAATTCCACCGCACTAATGTGGGAACATTGCAGTTCAAACCTTTGGAAGAAGATGAGCCTATCAACACTGAGAAGCCAGTTTGCCGAATGTGTGTGACGACAACAAACCTGCCTGCCCACTTGAAACACAACCACTTGACAGTTCACACTCACTACGCGTTCGGTGAACAAGCCAGGTCAGTGTAAACACAACAGTGCAAAATAGTGTGCACTCATAGAAAGTGTGGTTGAATACATCGCCAAAGACATGCTGCCATGTAACACTGTTATAAAATTAGCATTTTTTTAAAAGGGCTGTCATTTTGTCATGTCATGTCGGTCGGTGTTCCTCACTCGGAATATGTCAGGCTTAATTTTGTTTTGCATATAACCTCTTAATACATCTGTTTAAACCAGGGGTCCCCAAACTTTTTGACTCGGGGGCCGCATTGGGTTAAAAAAATTTGGTCGGGGGCCGGGCTGTATATACTGTATATATATATATATATATATATATATATATATATATATATATATATATATATATATATATATATATATATATTTCTACCGTATATATATATATATACATATATATATATACACGTTAGGTCAGGAAAAAACACAGAGGCTATTTCATCCCTACAAGCCTGTTTTCTCAGGTTTCCCTGCTCTTCAGGGGAATGTATTAATAAAGCCTCTGTGTTTTTTCCTAACCTAACGTATATTTTGCTCTACCCCGGTATTGAGCACTGTGTAACGAATAAACCACAGTAACCTTGAATATATATATATATATATATATATATATATATATATATATATATATATATAAACACATATATATATATATATATATATATATATATATATATATATATACATACACATATATATATATATATATATATATATATATGTATATATATATATATATATATATATATATATATATATATATATATACATACATATATATATATATATATATATATATATATACATACGAATAAATATATAACGAATAAACCACAATAACCTCGAATATATATACATATATACATATATATATATATATATATATATATATATATATATATATATATATATATATACCGTATTTTCCGCACCATAAGGCGCCCTGGGTTATAAGCCGCGCCTTCAATGAACGGCATATTTCAAAACTTTGTCCACCTATAAGCCGCCCCGTGCTGTAAGCCGCATCTAACTGCGCTAAAGGAATGTCAAAAAAACAGTCAGATAGGTCAGTCAAACTTTAATAATATATTACAAACCAGCGTTCTAACAACTCTGTCCCAAAATGTACGCAAATGTGCAATCACAAACATAGTAAAATTCTAAATAGTGCAGAGCAATAGCAACATAATGTTGCTCGAACGTTAATGTCACAACACACAAAATAAACATAACGCTCACTTTCTGAAGTTATTCTTCATTCGTAAATCCCTCAAATTCTTCGTCTTCGGTGTCCGAATTGAAAAGTTGGGCAAATGTGGGATCCAAAATGGCCGGTTCCGTCTCGTCGAAGTCATCGGAGTCAGTGTCACTGTTGTCCAGCAGTTCTGTGAATCCTGCCTTCCGGAAAGCTCGGACCACAGTTGTGACCGAAATATCTGCCCAGGCATTTACGATCCACTGGCAGATGTTGGCGTCGTCTGGCGCTGTCTCCCTGTCTTAGTGAAGGTGATGTTGGCGTCGTCTGGCGCTGTCTCCCTGTCTTAGTGAAGGTGTGTTCGCCTTCTGTCATCCACTGTTCCCACGCAGTTATCAGTCTAGCTTCGAATGCCCTGTTGACACCAATATGTAGCGGCTGGAGGTCTTTTGTCAATCCACCCGGAATGACGGCGAGTATTGAATTAAGCGCGTAAGCGTGTCTCTTAATGTGATGTTATGAGCTAGCAAATATAACAACTACACTACCCAGCATGCAACAATAGTGACGTGCATGCGCGGTAGCCCTGAGAAGCGTTGTTGTATGCTGGCAGTTAGAATGTGGTTATGAGCACGCTGTGAGTAAACATTGAGAACTCAGTTAACACGCCTCGTCTGCATTATTTATAATTAGACAGACAACACACTTAATAGGAGCCATTTTGGGGTCTTTACATAAACACACAAATGGAAATGAAACGTCACATATCCCAGCATGCACCGCGCGCTTCTTCTACGGGGAAAAAAGATGGCGGCTGTTTACCGAAGTTGCGAGACCGAAACTTTATGAAAATGAATCTTAATATTTATCCATATATAAAGCGCACCGGGTTAAAAGGCGCACTGTCAGCTTTTGAGAAAATTTGTGGTTTTTAGGTGCGGCTAATAGTGCGGAAAATACGGTATATATGTATATATATATATACATACACATATATATATATATATATATATATATATATATATATGTATATATATATATATATATATATATATATATATATATATATATATATATATACATACATATATATATGTATATATATATATATATATATATATATACGAATAAATATATAACGAATAAACCACAATAACCTCGACTATATATATATATATATATATATATATATATATGTATATATTAGGGATGTCCCGATCCGATATTTGGATCGGATCGGCTGCCGATATATGCCAAAAATTGCGTATCGGCAAGGCATGGGAAAATGCCGATCCAGATCCAGTTTAAAAAGAAACTCCGGTCCGTGTTTTCCAACGCACCGATTTAAATAATACATTCCACTTTTCTGCTGCTCCGTAATTTACGTTCCGCATTTTCCAGCACACCTTCAACACATTCACAGGTCTGTGGATTCTCACGCAGTTGCTTTTAGCTGCTGGCATTACACGACAGGCTCTTCTCACTCTTTCCTGTGTCTCCCTCTCACAGACAGCAAGCGCACCTTCTTACACACGTCACATACTGTCACGACATACGTCACATACTGTCACGTCATACGTCACATACGTATACGTCCTCCCCGAGCAGAGAGGTAGCAGCATGGCTAACGTTAGCTGTGATGCTAGCGCAGCCGTGCGAGCAACGCTCCCTCTAAGGTGCTCGCCTGTGCAATTGCGCACTGTTTAAGCGTCCTCTGCGCATAGCAAATCTATGCCACGCACAAAATCAAATAAAAAAATAAGCGCATAACAATTTTCGACACACGGACACGACAGAGAAAACAGTTTTCGTCATCATTGTTCAAATATTGTGACGTCTGTCGAGACGCTTATCTCCATTCGGTGCCACACGCCCACACCATCAAAATGCCGAGGCAAAAATTTCCAGATCAACACCGTATGAAAAAAAATGTGATTTTTTTTTTTTTAGTTGTGATTTCCTTCTCTGCATGAAAGTTTAAAAGTAGCATATATTAATGCAGTATGAAGAAGAATGTTTTAATGTAGACATGCAAGCCTTGAAAGAAAAATTTGAAAATCAAGACTACATTTCCTGCAAATGGGTGCATTTCTACCCTATATTTTAACTTTAGATTTATTCTCATATCAAACTCTTTTGGCTGTCTTTTTGACACTTACATCCGGTGCCCCCCTCCACACCCTGGATTATAAATAATGTAAATAATTCAATGTGATTATCTTGTGTGATGACTGTATTATGATGATAGTATATATCTGATAGTATATATCTGTATCATGAATCAATTTAAGTGGACCCCGACTTAAACAAGTTGAAAAACTTATTGGGGTGTTACCATTTAGTGGTCAATTGTACGGAATATGTACTTCACTGTGCAACCTACTAATAAAAGTCTCAATCAATCAATCAAAACACATAGAATCATCATACTGCTGTGATTATATGCATCAAGTGTTCATTCAAGGCTAAGGCAAAATTTCGAGATATATATTGTGTATCACAATATGGCCTTAAAATATCGCAATATTAAAAAAAGGCCATATCGCCCAGCCCTAGTTCAATGATGCCATTTCTGTTTGTCATGTATAATTTTGTCTATTTTGTGTTAATCCTTGAATAAACAGGTCAATTTCTTGTTATCAACCATTGTGTATTATTCAAACTCCCCTAATTCAACTGGGTAGTTGTTATCAAGAGTACTAAAACCCTTTTCAACATGATTCTGACAACTAAGTAGGCTAAATAACTTTAAACTTTAATACATGCTCGGATAGGCCAGTATCGGTCAGTATCGGTATCGGTCAGTATCAGTATCGGATCGGAAATGCAAAAACAATATCGGTATCGGATCGGAAGTGCAAAAACCTGGATCGGGACATCCCTAGTATATATATATATTTATATATATATATATATATATATATATATATATATATATATATATATATATATATATATATATATATATATATATATATATATATATATATATACAGAGGTGGGTAGAGTAGCCAGAAATTGTACTCAAGTAAGAGTACTGTTACTTTAGAGATTTATTACTCAAGTAAAAGTAAGGAGTAGTCACCCAAATATTTACTTGAGTAAAAGTAAAAAGTATGTTGTGAAAAAACTACTCAAGTACTGAGTAACTGATGAGTAACATACACACTCATATATATATATATATATATATATATATATATATATATATATATATATATATATATATATATATATATATATATATACATATATATATATATATATATATATATATATATATATATACATTTATATATACAGTATATAATTTATATGTATTTATTTAGCTGTTTTTGTTTACATGTTAAAGGTGTTTTAATGAATATACATGCATGTTTAACACATATATATTCCTTTCTTTCATGAAAACAAGAATATAAGTTGGTGTATTACCTGATTCTGATGACTTGCGTTGATTGTAATCAGACAGTAGTGATGATAGCGTCCACGTTTTCAAATGGAGGAGAAAAAAAGTTCCTCCTTTCTGTCTAATACCACATGAAAGTGGTTGGTTTTTGCCATCTTATTTGTCCAGCTTCCATATTCGTTTTTATACACTTTACAAGAAATACATTGGCGGCAAACTCCGTAGCTTGCTAGCTTGTTTGCACTGGCTTTCGGAGACTCTTATTTTGAAAGCTCAGGCGCGATGGAGCGACACTTTTATTGTGAAGACAGCAACTGTGCAGTCAGTCTTTAGGCTTTTGACGGGATGTACGGTTGAAATTAAAAAAAAGGATCTTTTTTCCTTCACACTTTTGATTGATTGATTGAAACTTTTATTAGTAGATTGCACAGTACAGTATATATTCCGTACAATTGACCACTAAATGGTAACACCCGAATACGTTTTTCAACTTGTTTAAGTCAGGTCATGTGACCCCTGGCTCTGTTTGATTGGTCCAACGTCACCAGTGACTGCATCTGATTGGTGGAACAAAGTGAAACGTCACCAGTAAGGCAGGCACTTTGAAGGTCTGTCTGACAAACCAAAACAAACAAAGCGTGCATTAACAGATCGATAAAAATTTGTAGCGAGTAGCGAGCTGAATGTAGATAAAAGTAGCGGAGTAAAAGTAGCGTTTCTTCTCTATAAATATACTTAAGTAAAAGTAAAAGTATGTTGCATTAAAACTACTCTTAGAAGTACAATTTATCCCAAAAGTTACTCAAGTAGATGTAACGGAGTAAATGTAGCGCGTTACTACCCACCTCTGTATATATATGATGCTGATGTCATGTTATCAATGGGAAAATACATTTTTAGACAATATGATTTGCCTGAGCGGCTAGGAGACACCGAGAGTAGCAAGCGGTAGAAAATGAATTAGAAAGGACAGATTTTTAAAAAATAAAAATAGAAAAATATATAATAACAATCTTTTTTTTTTTTTTTTAACTTGGGACTTCCCGCGGGCCAGATTTTGGACGTTGGCGGGGCGGATCCGAGTTTGGGGACCCCTAGTTTAAACTGTAGTGTTTATATTGTTACTTTGCACTGTGGAGGGACATGAGCCGCTGGCGAGGATACTACAATACATTGCGTTGAGGATGTCACCGTTCGCTAGTCACTGTCAAATTTGTGGACACAGCTACAATGTGTCATCAGCATGTATTATCAGTTATCACTATATAATGATAATTTGTTTGTCTCAGTCTATATCGTGCCAGCCTATTTCAAAATATCCCTTGATTCAACTACGCCGCAGGTGTCAAACTCAAGGCCCAGGGGCCAGATGTGGCCCGCCACTTCATTTTATTTGGCCACTCGAAAGACTGGAAATTATATGTATCAATTAAGGACTGTAACTTTTCTTACTAAATGTATTCTTTCTTTCTATTTTGGGAGAAAAAAAAATACATGTACTCCATATAATCTCAAATTATGTTAACTTAAATATTGGCTAATTATGCAAAAATATAATCAAACATTCAAACCAAATAAAAATAAATACTAATAATAATGATTTCAACGCAAGTTATCCATCAAAGTGCGCAATGTAAAAGTAGCAATAGATTTCATGGTAAAATTGTGAAATTTACCGTGGTTTTTACAGCATTTTTCCCAAAATGAAAACAACTGTACTTTTTTTACTGTAATAATGGTACTGTTTTGGCGTTTACAGTAATACAGCGAAAAATCTAGAGTTGTTAACAAACTGGCAGCTCAGGTGCCAACATGTACAACATGTTTTTTTTTAATTTACAGTAAAAAAAAAAAAAAAAACGAATGTAAATTTTACAGTAAAATTCTAGCAACTGAGCTGTCTTTTTTTTTTTACCATAAAAACAGCAGTACTGTTTTTTCCATTTACAGTAATATACACAAAATGTTGTGGTGAAATTATTGCAATTAACCATTTTTTATTATTTTTTATTACTATTTATCAATGTATTTATTTATTTTTAAATATATTTTATTAATATTATTTTTTAATTTATCCCTCCCCTCAGGGTGGGAACTCGACAGGGCGGTTGCTGGTTGTTCCATCTCCATCGTTGGGGTCCCTGCGGGTGGGTGGTCCCCGTGGTCCCGTGCTGGGCGGTCCTGCGGAGGCCGACTTGGGTGGGGTGGCCGGGGGCGTGTCGCGCCGCGCTCTCCTGGGGTGTATATATATATATATATATATATATATATATATCCATGTTCTAACGCTTGTCCGTCTGGTGGGGCGGGGGCGGTCTTCCCGTTCGGTTGCGGGGAGTCTCTGGGCCCCCCGGGCGGGGTGTATCGCCTTTCTGCCCATGTGGGGTGTGGTCTCTCGCTGGCTTGAGGTTTGGCTGTCCCCTGCTTCTCTCGTGCCTTGTCCTCTGCCGGGTGCGTCTGTCTGCGGCCTGCTGCTGGCTCTTACAGGCGGCACGGTGGGCCTGGCTCTGGGGTCCCTGGTTCCCTGGGCGCCACACCTGCTGTTTGTGGGCTCTCTGAGTGGCTGGGGCCATACTCTGGCTCCCACACACACTGGGAGTCAAATATATTGTACATACAAATACACATATACTCACATACATACATACATTTTTTTTACATTTTAGTTTAAAAAATACATCTAATAATAAAATGCATTTAAAAAATTGTGTAATAAGAGTGTCCACTGTTAGAAGCGTATTCACTGTTTGGCCCTCAGTGAAAACGACTTTGACACCTCTGAACTACGCGTATCAAAATAGGAAATGTGCAGACTGTAATTTTGAAAGAATACAACTCAAATAGCCGAGTGTTTAACATGTTTGCTGCACATCCCTCATGATGGTATGATGCACTTATTCAGTTCGTTTTAGATATTGTTCATCATTTCCATGTTTAATTATTCTTCAGTACTGTGTTTCCTTTTAACACAACATATTCAATTTAAACATTTTCTACAATGTTTTTTTTTTTTTAATCCAGGATGTTCAGATTGTAAGCACGGACGAGAACCAGGTCTTCCTGGCCTTGCAGGAGTGGCACCAGACGGACACTTACAACCTCTACCAGTCGGACTCACAGGGCGTCTATTACTCCATCGTCTTGGAGAATGTCCGCAGTACCAAGCAGCCCGAGGAGAACGTCCTCATTGACATACTGGAGGTGAGAAGACACTGCACCCATATATTTAAACCACGTCTATTCAGATAAGGGCTAAGTCCCCTGTAGTTCCATGGTGCGGGTCTCTAATTAGCAGCGAGTTCAAAAACATTGCCATTAACAGTTATGGCTGTAGGCAACCCTGTGAGGTAGTTTTCTGTTAACTCTACAATATAGTGCATTTAAAGCCAAGCAGATTTATATCCGTTTATGTTTTAAAATGTTGCTACTTGGCGTGAAACTCATTGCTTCCATGTTGTGCAATGTTGTTGATAAATGATCATGTTGTCAGAGAGAACTATGTATATATGTAAATACATACATATACAGTACAGGCCAAAAGTTTGGACACACCTTCTCATTCAATGCATTATCTTTATTTTCATGACTATTTACATTGTAGATTGTCACTGAATGCATCAAAATTATGAAAGAACACATGTGGAGTTATGCACTTAACAAAAAAGGTGAAATAACTGAAAACATGTTTTATATTCTAGTTTCTTCAAAATAGCCACCCTTTGCACGGATTACTTTTTCGCACACTCTTGGCATTATCTCGATGAGCTTCAAGAGGTAGTCACCTGAAATGGTTTTCACTTCACAGGTGTGCTTGAAGCTCATGGAGAGAATTGCAAGAGTGTCCAAAGCAGTAATCAGAGCAAAGGGTGGCTATTTTGAAGAAACTAGAATATAAAACATGTTTTCAGTTATTTCACCTTTTTTATTAAGTACATAACGCCACCTGTGTTCATTCATAGTTGTGATGCCTTCAGTGACAATCTACAATGTAAAATAGTCATGAAAATAAAGAAAACGCATTGAATGAGGAGAAGGTGTGCCAGTGGGTGCTCGGACAGGGGGTAAATCTGACGCTACTTTTCTGAGCATGCGCGGTTTTTGCTTGGTGGTGAGAAAGAATTTGCCATCAATCCCACGGCGCATATGATATATATATACATTGTGTATATATATATATATATATATACGGTATTCACATAAGTTCACTGTTACTTTGTTCAAGGATTATAATACAGCTTTTGTATCATAGTGGCATTACCACAAGTAACAATAATTATTACACTGTAACAATAATTTGTATCAACAAAGTAGGAAAAATGAATATACCAACAATGGTAATAGACAAAATGCCAACAATGGTAATAGACAACAGCAATAATGGTAATAGACAACATAGCAATAATGGTAAGGAAACATTGAGCACATGTTAACACTTTGAGACAGAGTGCAACAGCAAGTCAAATTAAAGACCCTCATCTCTATATTTGAACCAGACCCCATGTTTGTATAATAGTTTAAATCGATTAATAGTTTGGCATTGCTTGTGTTGTAAGTCCAGTTTGTTCCATAGTTTTACTCCGCATACAGACACACAAAAACGTTTACGAGTGGTTTGAGCTCTCGGCAATAATACCCAAAGCCTCTCAAGTTATGAGCCTGCACTCGTCTTATAAAAAAACGTTGTAGATTAGGCGGCAATAATTTGTTAAATGCTTTATATAAGATTATTAATGTATTATATTTAACAATTAATATCTTAGTATCATGTCGTAATTATTAGGAGTGTCAACAAAAAAAAGATTTTCGAAAGAATCACGATTCTTATATGTAACAATTCGTAATCGACTTTATTAATGTTTGGGTCGAATTTTATTAAACAAAACCAGTTTTCTTTTAAGTAATACAGAAATGTATCACAGCTGTTTGTCTATTTTATGGAGGAATGTAGTTAATCATGGAACTGGTACTAATGTTATTAAAAAGTATGGATTTTGAATCGAGAATCCTTTTTGAATTGAGAATCGATTTTAATTTGAATCGTTACCACCAAGATTTTAATCGAATCGTGTGGTGCACAAAGATTCCCAACCCATCAATGATAATTTTAAATTGACCCTGTTTTGTTTTTTTAAAACAGGTCCGAGGAATCAAAGGTGTCTTCCTGGCCAATCAGAAGCTCGACGGCAAGGTGAGGACTCTCATCACTTACAATAAAGGACGAGATTGGGAGCCTTTGACCCCGCCCGCCACGGACATGAACGGCAAGACTATCACCTGCAAAGCGGTATGCTGTGCATCAACACAAAGCACATGTCTGTTAGTAGCTCAACATCTATCTTTAAAGTGATTTGTTCCTGAGATTAAAGCACATTTATTAGCACTACGGCATGCTATTTGCTCCGTTTATATATAGACAAGACTAGATATGCCTGTAAAATTATTTTTGTAAATGCAGATTTTGCTTTTTATACAATAGGATATAATAAAGTAGTGCAGCAAGCCGACGCTTATTTTCATAATATCAGTCAAACATGTCTGCCATGATTGTCTCTATAGCCCGACTGCCAGCTCCACCTGCACCTGCGGTGGGCAGACAACCCTTACGTGTCGGGGACAGTCCACACCAAAGAATCTGCTCCAGGTCTCATCATGGGAGCGGGTCAGTTTAGCACGTTTTTTCCACCCTGCATGACATCCTGCTTCCATGTGAGCTGCTTCAGTCCGATGTAATACACAAGATTTCCCTCAGGTAACCTTGGCTCCAAGCTGGTGGAGTACAAAGAGGAGATGTACATCACGTCTGACTGTGGGAAGACATGGAGACAGGTACGAACACTCCCTGTCTTGTGTCACCTTCCTGCTCCAGTTAGAAGGTCTTAGCCATTATCCCGACTGCACTTTGCAATATGGTGAATTATACCATGTACCATTTTCTTATTTGATTGTGAGCTGGCATGTGTTTGTATTTGGTCACAGAATCCTTTAGAGGATTATTCTACTTAGGAAATATGCCCTTAGATAGCATCAAAAGTGCACATGTCCATCACAGGCTCTCCAGAGAGTGGTGGCTCCTGCACCCAGGAAATTGGTATCCTACAGGAATGCAGGTTTGGATTTTAGGAGGAAGTGTAAAGACATTAGCAACATCTGGTAGGAAGCCCTCACAAGTAGGAGTAGAGGATAGGGGTCGGAGGTCACCCAACTCAAACCGATCACAGGAAATATGTTGACTGGCCAAGTAACAAACTGAGTGTTGTCCAAACTGGCTGGCCCCAAGGCTAGAACAACAAAGAGTAACTGTTTTCGTGTAAAAGGTATTTAAGGACAGTTGTCCAAGAAGACAGCAGAAGAGTAATCAGGCCCATACTCTTTCTCCTGGAAGCTGCAGCTCCAGTCTGAGGCTGGCTAAAACAAAGAAAGCTTTTTGTTCGACGATTCCTTGTTGGCGTCTTCTTGGCTCATCACTCATCACACAGTCGCTCTGTCCTGGGAGAGTGGTATGACCATCAAATATACAACAGCAGCACCAAACAGAATTTTCCATGTGTTCTCTGAAGGTTTTCGAGGAGGAGCATCACATCTTGTACCTGGACCACGGCGGCGTGATTGTGGCCATCAAGGACACCTCCATCCCGCTGAAGATACTCAAGTAAGAGCGCTCTTGTGCTACCAGGTGCCATCCATTAGGAATGAGTTGCTCTAGTATGGTTCAACAATGGGCTAGCACTCAGGAAGGTCAGGTGGGGTGTTTATCATTGTATTGTAGACAGCTGAGAGCTATTCCTAACATTTTAACTAACCTCTTTTGAGACATACAAAGGTCAAAATATTAGAAATGGAACACTGGATACTGCTCTTAAGGTCTTAGTGTTCTAACTACTGTATTTCCCGGACTATAACGCGCACTTAAAATCCTTTCATTTTCTCAAAAATCGACAGTGTGTCTTATAACCCGGTGCGCCTAATGTACAAACAATAATTCTGGTTGTGCTTACCCATCTTGAAGCTATTTTATTTGGTACATGGTGCAATGATAAATGTGACCAGTGGATGGTAGTCACACATAAGAGATACGTATGACGCCAGTAAACAACACCAAAACTTGAAATGTTCCATTGAGAATATAGAACATTACACGCAGCGCTCAAAAATTTGTCAAAATGTTTAAGTACGACTTTGGAAAGCTATGAAGTCGCACCGCTTGATGGATTGTCGGCGCATTACGGCTACCATAGTCAGACATGCGAGTATTACTATGGTGTGTGTATAAGGACCGGAAAATAGCTCCTATTAGCAGACATATTATCTGGCATTTTGTTTTGCAATATTATGCAAAAACTACTTTTATTACGTCCTGGTACCTGCTGATGTGTATTTGAGATCTGCATGGGTCCTGAAAATGTGCGCGCGCTCCCGCCATTGTAGTCAGTGCTGACACTGTAGTCGATAAGCTTCTTCTTTTTCTCTATCTTCTTTTTATGGGACATTCATCCTTAGCTGTTGCCATTTCTAATATAAAGTATATCGCAATGTTCTAACGTATATCTGTCAGTAGACTCGCTATGGAAGCGCTAAAAACTACCGGTGTAGTGGGTTTACATTATTCACCCACGGAACTTTAGTTATTAGAGAGTTCCGGTTGGACGGTTTTACACCACACGTGAGTAGGCCAAAATGTAAAAGTGAACAAAGCCGCAGGCCAAGGTTGAACAAATGAACCTTTTAATAGGGACCCAAACAAGTTTTGCATTGAATATTGAACAAGCAAGGCTTATATAACTTTATAGTGACATGCAAAATCCAGTTTCAAATAATAATAATAATAATAATTAAAAAATATCAATGGCATATCAAATACAATTTAAATAAAAATGTAATGCCTCTTTTCTATTTGCAGCCTTCTGAGGTAAATATCAACATTAACTTTTTCCACTGGCTAATAAATTAGAAAATAAAATAACAATGAATAAACCAACCATTCAAGACCTTAAACTGCTCAGTTTGCAACACACTGATCTAATCTGATGTGCCCAAGCCAGATACCTGCCATCTTTTCTTGGATGCTAGTTCATTAATGTCAGGGCTCAGGCTTTGAGCTGAGGCAACCTTCATTATCCAACCAAGGTGTTCATCAGTCATTATATCTCGTAGTCCACCCGGACCACAGTCTTGGGGGCGTGCTTTAAAGGCACTGCGTTTATCGTCCCCCACGAGCTGTTGTCACGTCTGCTTTTCATCCATTCCAACAACGTGCCGGCCCGATCACAAAATATGTGCGACTTCAGCACGCACACACACGTAAATGCAACGCATACTTGGCCAACAGCCATACAGGGTACACTGACGGCGCCCGTATAAATAACTTTAACACTGTTAGAAATATGTGCCACACTGTGAACCCACACCAAACAAATGTAACCTGTATCGCTGTTGGCCAAGTATGCATGCATTCACTTGAGTGAGCGTGCTGAAGCCGCACATATTATGTGACTGGGCCAGCATTCGCTGGACTGGGTGAAAAGCGGACGTGACGATTTTTGGGAGGGGCACTGAAATTTGAGAGACTCCTGGGAGGGTTGGCAAGTATGAGAATTAGCGGTGAATGCGGTGTTACCGCGGCACCGCCGCTGAATTTAATCAGCAAAATTCAGCGGGCCAGTGTTAATTTGATATCGACTCAAGGGCCAAGTGAAATTACACGGAGTTTGACACCCATGAGTTAGTGTGATAATATATACATAATTATTCTAACAAATGGGTCCCATTTTTATAGTCTTTGGTATGACTCGGCCGAGGTTTGAACTCACGACCTACCGATCTCAGGGCGGACACTCTAACCACTGGGCCACTGAGCCGACTTAGGCAGTGCATGTACCTCACAATACGAAGGTCTTGGGTTCGATCCTGGGCTCGGGATCTTTCTGTGTGGAGTTTGCATGTTCTCCCCGTGACTGCGTGGGTTCCCTCCGGGTACTCCGGCGTCCAATTTTGTGTTGCCAATCAACCTATCCCCAGGTAGGTTGATTGGCAACACTAAATTGGCCCTAGCGTGTGAATGTGAGTGTGAATGTTGTCTGTTTATCTGTGTTGGCCCTGTGATGAGGTGGCGACTTGTCCAGGGTGTACCCCGCCTTCCGCCCAAAGCAACTGAGATAGGCTCCAGCACCCCCCGCGACCCCGAACGGGACAAGCGATAGAAAATGGATAGATGGATGGATGTTATTTAACCTTCATTAAGTAGAAGCCTGTAACCTTCAAGTTATTCATCAATCTCTTCAGAGAATCTCAGCCAAACGTGTTATTTTTTCGCCCTTGGCCATGAAGTAATAGAAGTAGTAATAATGTAGTAATAAAAATAGTAAAGTAATAATGAGAAAGGAGTAGAAATGAGAAATTATAGATAAGACACGTTATCAGAACAGTACTTTTTGACATGCCACTATGCTGCAGTTCAAGCGTTGCGTTTGTCCTCTTTCCTGCTGCCTTGTAATTTAAACACGGCGCCATACTGTATTTATGTATCTATATGCAGAACTCGCAGCAAGGGTCCTAGTTTGCAAACATGAATGAGATCAGGTGGTTTGTTGTTTGTTTGCACCAAAGTATTTACCGTATTTTCCGGACTATAGGACGCACCGGATTGCAAGGCGCACTGCCGATGAATGGTCTATTTTCTGATCTTTTTTCATATATTAGGCGCACCGGATTATAGGGCGTATTAAAGGAGTCATATTATTGTTATTTTTTTTCTAAATGTAAAACACTTCCTTGTGGTCTACATAACATGTAATGGTGGTTCTTTGGTCAAAATGTTGCATAGATTATGTTTTACAGATCATCTTCAAGCCGCTTTCTGACAGTCACTTCAGGATGCGCCGTTTTCTGGGCGGTCTTATTTACGTGGTTCACCTTCGGCAGCGTCTTCTCACCGTCATCTTTGTTGTAGCGGTGTAGCGTGCAAGGACGGTTGTGGAAGAAGTGTTAAAAGATGGAGCTAACTGTTTTAATGACATTCAGACTTTACTTAAATCAATAACAGAGCAGCATCTCCTCATCCGGAAACAACCACACCGGAAATGTGTCCCGTGAAAAACCGTCCGACCGGAACTCTAATAACTAAAGTTAATGTTAAAGTTAAAGTACCAATGATTGTCACACACACACTATGTGTGGTGAAATTTGACCTCTGCATTTGACCCATTCCCTTGTTCACCCCCTGGGAGGTGAGGGGAGCAGTGGGCAGCAACGGTAGATGCGCCCGGGAATCATTTTTGGTGATTTAGCCCCCAATTCCAATCCTTGATGCTGAGTGCCAAGCAGGGAAGTAATGAGTCCCATTTTTATTGTCTTTGGTCTATAGTCTTTACTCAGCCTGGGTTCGAACTCACAACCTACCGATCTCAGGGACACTCTAACCACAAGGCCACTGTGTAGGTGTAAAGTTTCTTGGGTGAATAATGTAAACTCACTACTGATATGTTTTAATGCTTTCATGGCGAGTTTACTGACAGTTATAAGTAAAAACGTTACACTACTTTATATTAGAAATGGCAACACCCGAGGATGAATGTCCCATAACAAGAAGATAGAGGACAAGAAGAAGCTCATCGACTTTGGTGTCTGCACGGACTACAAAGGCGGAGGCGCGCAATTTTTCAGGATTTATGCAGATCCCAAATACAGATCAGCAGGTACCAGAAATTAAGAAAAGTTGCTTTTGCATAATATTGCGAAACAAAACGCCAGATATGTCTTACCTTATACACACACCATAATAATACTATATATTATTATATATATATAGTATGTTGAAGCACATCAAGCGGTGCGGCTTCATAGCTTACCAAAGTCATACTAAAACATTTGCGCCGTGTGTAATGTTCTATATTTTCAATGGAACATATAAAATGTTGGTGTTGTTTACTTGAGTCATATTGCCATCATAGTGCAGTCTACACGTATCTATTATGTTTGACTGCCATCTACTGGTCACACTTATCATTACAACATGTACAAAAAAAAAATGTCTTTGAGGTCGAAAACCAGAATTAATCCGTACATAAGTTATAAGGAGACGCACTGTCGAGTTTTGGGGGGAAAAAAAGGTTTTTAAGTGTGCCTTATAGTCTGGAAAATACGGTAGTTAATTTGTCTGTTTTATTTGCCCCTTTCTACTATTTTATTGCCACAAATGAGCTTCTGCAGCTGAGAAGGCCGCACACGTTTTCATCTCCAATGTGTGTCATGTGCAGGTTCAGCATCAACGAGGGACATACGTGGACGGTCCACAACTTCACCAGCACCTCGGTCTTTGTCGATGGACTGCTGAGCGAGCCGGGAGACGAGACCCTGGTGATGACGTGAGTCCCAAAAAACCAGCAGGAATCGTCTCTATATGACTTCATCGGGTACACTTGCACACATCCACACTAAAAGATGCATATTGAATTAGACCTATGGAGTCTTCCTGGTCTTTGAGAAGTGTCTCTATTCTCTACCATGCATAATGGATCAGACCGACGACTAATTATTATCCAGAGCGTAAAATGAAGTGCACCCCTTTAGCTTGTCCACTCTGGCCCCTGCTGATTGGTTGTTAAGGGTCAGACAGACCACTCTCTCTCATCCCGACAATTCCCGTTCGACCTGCTGGAGCGTGGCATCCAATTTCTCGCCATTCTCTATTTTTTTTTTTTTTTCCAGCAAAGTCTTTGTCTGGTTGAAGCTCAGGAGGGCTCAGCCGATGCGTGCACTTTGACCTTTTGGCTCCTGTGTGATATTATGCTTTGGATGCTTCTTCTCTCTGTTGCCAGTGGCCTTGAAAGCAGAAGACTGCTGGCCTGCAGTTCAAAACGGAAGCATTTTGCAAACATATCACCATGAATTGGGTTCAATTGTGAGCAATGAAAAGTGTGCACCTAATAGAACAGTACAAGTAGCATATGTGCATAAAATGTGACAGATATATTACACGTAAAATAACAATGTGTAACTCATGTATAGACTAGGGTTGTTCCGATACCAATATTTTGGTACCGGTACCAAAATGTATTTTGATACTTTTCGATACATTTCTAAATAGAGGGGACCACAAAAATGTCATTATTGGCTATATTTTAACAAAAAATCTTACGGTACATTAAACATATGTTTCTTATTGCAATCGAAGAACAATTTTGTCCTTAAATAAAATAGTGAACATACGACACAACATATCTTTTAGTAGTAAGTAAGCAAGCAAACACAAGCGCCTAATTTGTCTGCTGACATATGCAGTAACATATTGTGTCATTTCTCATTCTTTTATTTTGTCAAAATTATAAAGGACAAGCTGTAAAAATTGATTATTAATCCACTTGTTCATTTAATGTTAATATCTAGTTATTTTACGTTTCAACATGTTCTGTCTACACTTCTGTTAAAATGTTATAATCACGTATTCTTCTGTTGTTTGATACTTTACATTAGTTTTGGATGATCGCACAAATTTAGGTATCAGTCCAATACCAAGTAGTTACAGGATCATACAATTGTCATATTCAAAGTTCTCATGTGTCCAAGGACGTATTTCCTTAGTTTATAAACATAATATTAACTTTTTTAAAAGGCAAAAAAGATTTTGTGACGAGAAAAAAATATTGATGTAATCATAGTAGCATCGACTAGATACGCTCTTGTATTTGATATCATTACAGTGGATGTCAGGTGTAGAGCCACTCATGGCGTTTGTTCACATTAAGGAACGGCGTCATTAGCGGTGATGCCGGTGAGCTATCGTATCCTCCTACGCTACGGTGTGTAGTGAAGCATGTTTAGCTATTTCTCGTCCTGCAGGGATGATACATGTAAGAAACTTACTTTATTTGTCGCCATGGAGGCAAGGATTAGTGATTTAGAAGTAGCTAAAACACTTCCAACTGCGGATGGACGTTAGTAGTTTGCTAGCTAGCCTTTTTTTAAAAAACCTCTTGTAGAGCAGAGTTTCAGTGTTATAACTTCCCCTTTATTGTTAGTTTTCAAAGCAAAATCTGTCTGTTCTCCCTTTTCTGTCTCCACACTGTCTGCTTGTACAAAACCCAAAACCAGTGAAGTTGGCACATTGTGTAACAGGGGCTGTTCAACTTTGCATCAGTCCATCTTAGATAAGCTTGCGCCCAGCCAAGCCGGCGGCATTTCTGGGTGTTGTTGATAAATGGCTTTCGCTTTGCATAGTAGAGTTTTAACTTGCACTTACAGATGTAGTGACCAACTGTAGTTACTGACAGTGGTTTTCTGAAGTGTTCCTGAGCCCATGTGGTGATTTCCTTTACACACTGATCTCGGTTTTTTTTTATGCAGTACCGCCTGAGGGATCGAAGGTCATGGGCATTCAATGTTGGTTTTCAGCCTTGCTGCTTACGTGCAGTGATTTCTCCAGATTCTCTGAACCTTTTGAGGATATTACGGACAGTAGATGGTGAAATCCATAAATTCCTTGCAATAGCTCGTTGAGAAATGTTGTTCTTTAACTGTTTGACAATTTGCTCACGCATTTGTTCACAAAGTGGTGACCCTCGCCCCATCCTTGTTTGTGAATGACTGAGCATTTCATGGAAGCTGATTTTATACCCATTCATGGCACCCACCTGTTCCCAATTAGCCTGTTCACCTGTGAGATGTTCCAAATAAGTGTTAGATGAGCATTCCTCAACTTTCTCAGTCTTTTTTGCCACTTGTGCCAGCTTGTTGCAGGCATCAAATTCCAAATGAGCAAATATTAGCAATAAATAACAACGTTTTCCAGTTCGAACTTTAGGTATCTTGTCTTTGCAGTCCATTCAATTGAATATAGATTTGAAAATGTTTTGCAAATCATTGTATTTTGTTTTTCTATACGATTTACACAACAAACCAACTTTACTGAAAATGTGAAACCAAACCTAGTGGAGATATTTATAAAACAACCTTGCATTCTTCCAAATTTGCTCCAAACAAGCCATTTGGAGATTGAGTTTTCAGTGGCTGCCCCCGCGACCCGACCTCGGATAAGCGGAAGAAGATGGATGGATGGATGGATGGATGGATGGATATATATATATATATATATATATATATATATATATATATATATATATATATATATATATATATATATATATATACAAGTAATACTATATACTATATATATATATATATATATATATATATATATATATATATATATACAAGAAATACTATATACTATATATATATATATATATATATATATATATATATATATATATATATATATATATATATAAGAAATACTTATATATATATCAATCTATCTATCTATCTATCAAGAGGGACAGAGACAGCACACAGTGCATGTGGATCACATGTTACCATGGCGAAAAAACATGGAGAGACTGCCAGTTATCTAGTCTCCACCAGTTGCAGAAAATGTGCCATCAGTACAACTGGACAGTGCTGTTTCAGTTCCATCACCAGGACCATCAGTGAGTCAGACACAAACTAGTCTCATCATTGAACCAGATTCAAGGGCTGCTGAGTTGCCATCATCAGAACCCAGATCACTCACAACAAAAACCCCACCAGTGATCCGCAGATACCCAGAAAGGTTTCGAGTACCACCAAAAAAACTGAATCTCTGAAGACAGTATAAAAATCTGTGTTAAATGTGTACAAATACTGTTTGTATAATAAGCATGTTATTGTTTACAAATAACAATAACATGCTTATTGTTAAAAAAAATAATAATAATGTGGCTTAAGTACAGTTTTTTAATTGAGCTCCTGCATTTTTTGGTTGGGTTGTTTATTTTTTTTTTAAGTATCTTCCACATTTCTAAAAGGGGAGGAATGTCACAGAGTTATCTATGTTTGTCTGTTGCCATCTCCTGGTGAATGTTGGCTATAGCGTACTGGGGTTACTTTTTGGTTGGCCAACGATTTACGTGGTGTTGCGCACCTGACGTCAAATGTGTGAGTCTGTTCTGAAGTCTACAGTAAAGAGACGTACTTCATCACCTCGCCTGTTTATTGCCTCCAACTCAATATATTACAACAACATTGCTCCATGCGGACCTGGATGGGTCCACATGGAGCTGAAGGGGGCGTGGCCTCCAGGTCCGCCTGAATTTCGGGAGATTTTCAGGAGAAAATTTGTCCCCGAAGGTTTTCGGGAGAGGCGCTGAATTTCGGGAGTCTCCCGAAATTCAGGCAAGTATGGCCTTAGTTAAGTCAGAAGATATCGCCCTATACAGTAGAAGTTTACCGGAAGAGTTTTGTGCGAGTTCGCCAGTTTTATTCAGTTAAAGTCCAAAGTTGTAGTCAATAAGTTCCTTCTTTTTTTATACTCTTGTTGTGGGGCAGACAGGCTCGTACATGCACGTGCATCCTCCGCTGTTGCCATTTCTAATACATAGTTCTAATTTATAGTTCTAATTTATAGGCCACCAGGAATGGAGCCTGCGGCTGAATTTGACTCAACACGGGAAACCCCATCCGACCCGGACACGGAAAGGCTTGTCAGATTGATAGCTAAAACTCCAGCGCTAAAAACTACAACATGACTTATGAGGTGGAGACGCAGTGGAAGGGGGTTTGGCCTGTAGGAGGGCACGTAAATAAGAGCGCCCACAAAACTGCATTCTGAAGTGACAGTCAAAGAGCGGCTTGAAGATCGTTTGTAAAACATAATTTATGCAAAATGTTGACCAAAGAACCAACATTACATGCTTTGTAGACCACATGGAAGGAAGTGTTTGAATAAATGTAGGAAAAAAGATCGCAATACGATCAAGTCCAACCCTTGGTCCATTTTAGAGCTTGTTTTTTAATTCCCTTAGCATATTCTAAAAAAAACCTCTTTGTTATTAATGACACCTAACACACAGCTAAGTTTTACAGCTTAGGGTACACTATATTGACCTACATAGGATATTTTTTTTTACATCTTTAATCTACAAAATGTATCAAAGAGCCACGACCAAACCCCTTATGGGACATCCTTAAATTTCTCTCTGTGCGGTCCTCAGTGGAAAAAATGTGGACACCCGTGCGGAAACTCCTTAATCCACACACTTTCCTTCCAATCTGTCCGATCAAGTAAGCGAGCCATAGTGCGATCTCCTCTCACTCGACCTCAAGATAAGGTCAGATAAGGCTCCTGACCTCTAATCCGCCTGGAAGGGACTCACAAAGACTGACTTTTCCCAACACTCCCTCCCCGTTCCACAGCGCTGAGCCGCACACACAAAACACACACTCAGGCGACCTATCTGTCTGTGAACAGATAGGACATGTGTGGAGGGCAATTTTGATTTCGGCTTCAATTCCGGGCTACCAAAGTCACAAAGAATACATGTGCAAGAACAAAAAACAGACTGGCCGTCTTTTCTGGTATGCAATGCTGTTGTTGGCAGTCAGACTAGCACATCATTTGGAAATGTTATTATTATTTATTTAATATAATGTATTCTCTAAAGGGGAACTGCACTTTTTTGAGGATTTTGCCTATCGTTTACAATCATTATGAGAGACAATATGACAGATGTATTTTTTTTAATGCATTGTAACTCGTAAATAAAAGCCCACTTACAATGGAGTTAATGGGAGGTCCTCTATTCTGCCCATTAAGCCCTCTAAATAACTATCTAAAAAGTGCCAACAATACTCACAATACAATACTATTTATATTTACTTATATGTACTGTATTAGTAATATTGTTTTGTTTTTTTGCGCTAACGCAGACAAACTGTTTTTAGCAGTACATTGTCTCAGAGAGCTAACAAGCTTGTTGCTGCTGTATTGACGTCATAAGCTGGTGAGCTGCTTTCTCGTCTTGGAGCTCGTGAAAGTTTATTGTAGACCAGAGCTGGGCAAATATTTTGACTCCGCTTATCCGAGGTCGGGTCGCAGGGGCAGCAGTCTAAGCAGGGAAGCCCAGACTTCCCTCTCCTCAGCCACTTCGTCCAGCTCTTCCCGGGGGATCCCGAGGCGTTCCCAGGCCAGCCGGGAGAGATAGTCTTCCCAACGCGTCCAACGTGTCCTGGGTCTTTCCCGTGGCCTCTTACCGGTAGGACGTGCCCGAAACACCTCCCTAGGGAGGCGTTCGGGTGGCATCCTGACCAGATGCCCGAACCACCTCATCTGGCTTCTCTCGATGTGGAGGAGCAGCGGTTTTACTTTGAGCTCCCCCCGGATGGCAGAGCTTCTCACCCTATCTCTAAGGGAGAGACCCGCCACCCGGCGGAGGAAACTAATTTTGGCCGCTTGTACCCGTGATCCTGTCCTTTCGGTCATGACCCAAAGCTCATGACCATAGGTGAGGATGGGAACATAGATCAACCGGTAAATCGAGAGCTTTGCCTCCGGCTCAGCTCCTTCTTCACCACAACGGATCGATACTGAAGACGCCGCACCGATCCGCCTGTCGATCTCACGATCCACTCTTCCCTCACTCGTGAACAAGCCTGGAGGGTTATGATCTTTTCAAATTCAAAGTGTTGTATTTTTCATTGATTTCAACGACATTCACAATTTTCCGGAGAACTCCATGTTCCATTGTTTTCATGCAACCAAAAAGAAAGGCGTCAGAGCAAAGTCTGTCTCAATAGTAATGACTCTGAGCAGGCCTTCGGTTCAACACTTAAGCACTTTTGCCTGACTCACAAGGGGTCCACTAAGGAAGTGCATAGGGTTGTACGGTATATTGGTATAGTTCCCCGATACTAATGAATCATATTCGGTATTATACCGCCTCTAAAAAGTAAGTACATGAGCATATCTCGTCGATACTACTATGATTACATCAATATTTTTTAGCATCACAAAATCTTTTTTCTTTTTAAATAAATTTATATTATGTATATAAACTCAGGAAGACTTTGAATATGACCAATGTATGATCTTGGTATCGGATTGATACCTAAATCTGTGGTATCATCCAAAACTAATGTAAAGTATCAAACAACAGAAGAATAAGTGATTATTACATTTTATCAGAAGTGTAGATAGAACATGTTAAAAGAGAAAGTAAGCCGATAATAACAGTAAATGAACAAGTAGATTAATAATTAATTTTCTTCGCTTGTCCTTAATAATTTTGACAAAATAATAGAATGGAAAATGACACAATATGTTAGTGCAGTGGTTCTTAACCTTGTTGGAGGTACCGAACCCCACCAGTTTCAAATGCGCATTCACCGAACCCTTCTTTAGTGAAAATAAAAAAATAAAAATTCAAATTCAAGACAAAGTTATATGTTTTTGGTCACACTTTAGTATGGGGAACATATTCTAATTAACAAAGACTTAATTTAGAGTTATTTGGTTAGGGCCAGGGTTAGAGGGTTAGGGTTATAAAAAAGGCCATGCCGAATAAGGCATTAATAAGTACTTAATAATGACTAGTTAAGAGCCAATGTTACTAATTTGCATGTTAAAAAGCAACTAATTAATGATGAATATGTTCCCCATACTAAAGTGTTACCATGTTTTTTTACTGGTGCACAAAATGAACTGTGCATGAACATCACCTTGTTCAAAGAACAAAACCAACACAGTGCATAAACTCACAACAAATTACACACCTGCAAATCAGTCTGACTTCTGCTGTTGCCGTATCCGTAATACGCCGGTAGGGAGACGTTTTTATTTACACGATGAGTCGGGTGTGTCTTGACCTCCGCCGAACCCCTGAGCCCGTCTCACCGAACCCCTATGGTTCGATCGAACCCAGGTTAAGAACCACTGTGCACACAATTTAATGCCATGCATACTTGGTCAACAGCGATACAGGTTACACTGAGGGTGCCAGTATCAAAAACTTTAACACTGTTAGAAATATACGCCACACTGTGAATCCACACCATGTGCATATGTCAACAGCTAAATTAGGAGCCTTTGTTTGCTTACTTACTACTAAAAGACAAGTTGTCTTGTATGTTCACAATTTTTTTAAGGACAAACTTGCAATAAGAAATATATGTTTAAAGTACCCTAAGATTTTTGGTTAAAATAAAGCCAATAATGCCATTTTTTGTGGTCCCCTTTATTTAGAAAAGTATCGAAAAGTACCAAAAAGTATCGACATACATTTTGGTACCGGTACAGGTACCAAAATATTGGTTTCGGGACAACACTAGAAATGTATAACAAATTTGAGACCCTTCGTCTTAAACACATTTATTTCTCATTTCTGTATGTTTCATAAAATAAGCAGTGCTATTTGCTGAATCTGCCCCAAATGCAAAATCACACTAAATCTAAACTTTATAAAAGTCCCGCTAAGAAGATGACTGGTTTATTACCCAAAACTGTATTATATTTATTTATTATGCAGATGCAAAGATTATTAGGTATTTGATGCAAATGCCTGCATTTTTCTGCACAGCGTGTTCGGCCACATCAGCTACAGGTCCGACTGGGAGCTAGTCAAAGTGGACTTCCGCCAGTCCTTCCCTCGTCAGTGTGCCGAGTCGGACTACGAGTCCTGGGAGCTCACAGACCTTCAGGTAACACACACACACACTAATGAATGACGCTTTTTTTCATACTTACACTTAGGGTCTGATCTCCGTACCGCCTGCATCACTTTTGCACTTGTTATGAATTACACACGTAGTCATAGTGGATCACCCGTAACACAGCAGCTAATAGTTTACACAGCTTTATAGTTTGCACACGTTATTGCACACGCGTGGTATTTGGACCTTTAATGCTTCGAAAAGCTGTGTACTACAAAATGGTTGTCTTGCTCAAGGACACAACGAACGTGACTAGGATGGCGGAAGTCGGGGATCGAACAAGGAACCTTCAGGTTGCTGGCACGGCCGCTCTACCAACCGAGGGTTCTTTATGATTAGGGACAGAAAGACAACCTAAAACACACGTACGCGGATCGGAATACACACACTCAGATTGATATACAGACACACAAATTAGTAGACACGCACGCAAATTGGATTACATGCGCACAGATTGAGATACACGTTTGCAAATAATTTTGCAATAATACAAAATCCAAAACCAGTAAAGTTGGCATATTGTGTAAATCGTAAATAAAAACAGAATACAATGATTTGCAAATCCTTTTTAACTAATATTCAATTGAATAGACTGCAAAGACAAGATATTTAATGTTCGAATTGAGAAACTTTTTTTTTTTTTTTGCAGATAATCATTAACTTAGAATTTAATGGCAGAAACACGTTGCAAAAAAGTTGGCACAGGGGAATTTTTACCACTGTGTTACATGGCCTTTCCTTTTAACAACGTTTGGGAACTGAGGAGACCAATTTTTGAAGCTTTTCAGGTGGAATTCTTTCCCATTCTTGCTTGAAGTACAGCTTAAGTTGTTCAACAGTCCGGGGTCTCCGTTGTGGTATTTCGCGCTTCATATTGCCCACACATTTTCAATGGGAGACAGGTCTGGACTACAGGCAGGCCAGTCTAGTACCCACTCTTTTACTACGAAGCCTCGCTTTTGTAACACGTGCAGAATTTCAAAACAATTTGAAATGTGGACTCGTCAGACCACAGAACACTTGTCCATCTTAGATGAGCTCGGGCCTAGCGTAGCCGGCGGCGTTTCTGGGTGTTGTTGATAAATGGCTTTCACTTTGCATGGTAGAGTTTTAACTTGCACTTACAGATGTAGCGACTAACTGTGGTTAGTGACAGTGGTTTTCTGAGCCCATCTGGTGATATCCTTTACACACTGATGTCGCTTTTTGATGCAGTACCGCCTGAGGTATCAAAGCTCAAGGGCATTCAATGTTGGTTTTCGGCCTTGCCGCTTACGTGCAGTGATTTTCCAGATTCTCTGAACCTTTTAATGATATTACGGACCGTAGATGGTGAAATCCCTAAATTCCTTGCAATAAATCGTTGAGAAATGTTGTTATTAAACTTTTCGACAATTTGCTCACGTATTTGTTACAAAGTGGTGATCCTCGCCCCATCCTTGTTTGTGAATGACTGAGCATTTCATAGAAGCTGCTTTTATACCAATCATGGCACCAATCACCTGTTCCCAATTAGCCTGTTCACCTGTTGGATTTTTCAAATAAGTGTTTGATGAGCATTCTCAACTTTCTCAGTCTTTTTTGCCACTTGTACCAGCTTTTTGAAACATGTTGCAGGCATCAAATTCCAAATGAGCTAATATTTGCAAAAAATAATAACATAGTTTACCAGTTCGAACGTTAAATATCTTGTCTTTGCAGTCTATTCAATTGAATATAGGTTGTAAAGGATTTGCAAATAATTGTATTTTGTTTTTATTTACGATTTACACAACGTGCCAACTTCACTGGTTTTGGGTTTTCTAAGACACGTACACGGATCTAATACACACACTCAGATTGAGATACACGTTTGGACATCATTTTGCTGCAATAATACTTCCATATTATATTATTATATTCTCTCTATTTGTCTGCACACAAGAATATTGTTCTAATATTTAAAGATGATTAATTCAATTAATTAATCCTCCCAATGAACTCTGCTGTATAAGCGGGGGGCCACAGCAGGGATTAAATCCCATGGAGGGGAGAGGTGGTTTAATATCAGATGAATCGACTGAGGTTGATGGTCGGATCAGACTCCTCTGAATCGAATCGTCAAATCTTCGACTATTTGAAGACAGCCCTAAATCTTAGTAGGTTCAGGCCATTAGAGTTTTGATTGAATGCACTTTTACACTCTAGGTTCTAAGTGTGCATATTCAGACTCAGCCATATACTCAAGAAATGACAGCCTCGTTGTGCTTTTTCCTCCTTAGGGACAAAAGTGCATCATGGGCCAGACGAGGACATACCGGAGGAGGAAAGAGACAGCATTTTGTGTCAAAGGGAAGAGCTACACATCCGCTCTCAGCACCGCATCCTGCCAGTGCACCGAGCAGGACTTCAGCTGGTGGGACAAGCTATGGACCTGTGTGTCGATGTCATACGTATGTTTCACACTAGCGTTGTTTGCATGCGTTGTGTGCAGCGACTACGGTTTCGAGAGATCCCACGCCGAGAGCGAACGCTGCTTTGCTGATTTTTGGCACAATCCAAACCTGCCGCCGGATGACTGCCACGTGGGAAGAACCTACGAGTCTAGCACGGGGTCCGTTCAAAATCCAAAACACGTAAGCTGTGTTTCAATTTGTGCTCTCGACACCCAGCATTCTGAGTGCTTAAGTGCCTTCACACTGAGATGTGCAGCACAATACAAAGTGCTTGTCTGTATCTGGACGTTGCATGCAAATCGGCCCAAAACTGGTGAGCGGAATTGAAACACAGCCACGTATGTATTGCCTTTTGGCTTCCTTTATGTGTTTAGCCTACTTTTAGAGCTGTTTTTGTTTTCTTTTTGCCCCAGGTACCGCAAGGTAGTGTCAAATGTGTGTGAAGGTGGTCTGAACAAGGAGCAAAGTGACAAACAAAGCAACTGCCCTCTGCTGCCCCCTAGAAGGCTGCAAGTGGGCATAAAAGGGCAGATGCCAGCCGTTGCCCCCGGTGATGACATCACATTCATTGTCCACCAGGAGGAGGTAGGTGAAGCATCTACTTTTATTAATAATAATAAATTGTATTTATATTTGTTTATGAATTTGGGCACTTTCATACGTACTCCTAGAATTTCGACTGCATACATTAACTATGGAAGTTCATTTCTGCACTCAAAAATGCTAAGTGGAATATGGGAGTGCGTGAATGAGAGACAGCCTAATTACCTAATAGGTAATTATAGCCCCCCCTCCTTTTCCTTTTCTTCCCCCAGGGGGACACGAGCAGCACCAAGTACCAGGTGGACCTCGGCGATGGCTTCCGGGCCATCTACAGGAACCTGACGGTGACGGATGAACCCATCCAGCACCGCTATGGGAGTCCGGGCATTTACAAAGTTTCCGTGCAGGCGGAGAACATGGCAGGGCGTGACAAGGCCTCCATATACATCCAGGTCACAGGTCAGAGCACAGTTAAGAGAAACGTTATGCTGTGGCGGCCTCTTGTGGCTGCAAAACGCATCACATACATCTGCTGCAATTCCTTTATAGGAGTAGTTCTCAAACTTTTTTTCACCAAGGACCACCTCAGAAAACACTTTCCAATAATGACCAACAATAAAATACAGTAACATAGTAGGCCTAAGTATTCATTAAAAACAAGGCACGTGTTTTATTTAACACGTATATTTAATATGTTGGCCACTGTAACGTTACACACAGTTTGAACAGATACTGTGTTTGAATATTTAATCAGATGATTCCTTGGGCGTACCACGAGATCAGGGGTCGACAACCCAAAACGTTGAAAGAGCCATATTGGACCAAAAATACAAAAAAACCCAAATCTGTCTGGAGCCGCAAAAAATTAAAAGCTGTATATAAGTCTTATAATGAAGGCAACACATGATGTAGGTGTCTATATTAGCTGTAATAGCCTACTATCAAAATTACTATGTGTCGCAGGCTGAAGCAAATCTTCGTTGAGAGAAATGTTGAAATGTAATATTTATTCTACACATTCTTACAACATTAGAAACCATTAGTAAATCAGAGGCTACTTAGAAGATGAGATAACTCATGGAAATTACTGCCTTTTAATGGCCAAAGGTATAGATGTGGTCTGGAACAACATGGCACACAAACTGAAATGCAGCCAATATTACATTCAGATAATATGTCATGAGACATCCATCCATTCATTTTCTTTGGGGTCGCGGGGGACGCTGGAGCCTATCTCAGCTACAATCGGGCGGAAGGCGGGATACACCCTGGACAAGTCGCCACCTCATCGCAGGGCCAACTCAGATAGACAGACAACATTCACACTCAAATTCACACACTAGGGCCAATTTTAGTGTTGCCAATCAACCTATCCCCAGGTGCATGTCTTTGGAGGTGGGAGGAAGCTGGAGTACCCGGAGGGAACCCACGCAGTCACGGGGAGAACATGCAAACTCCACACAGAAAGATCCCGAGCCCGGGATTGAACTCAGGACTACTCAGAACCTTCGTATTGTGAGGCAGATGCACTAAACCCTCTACCACTGTGCTGCCCTGTCATGAGACATGCAAAACTAAATTATAAAGAAAGAGGATAAAAATAAAGGAAATTAAATTAGCTCAAATATACTTACAAATGAGGCATAATGTTGCAATATGTACATACAGCTAGCCTAAATAGCCTCGTTAGCAATCCAACAAGTCAATAACATCAACAAAGCGCACCTTTGTACATTCACGCACAGCATGAAACTTTTGGTGGACAAAATGAGACAAAGAAAGAGTGGAAGATTTTACATATAAACAAACTGTTGCTTCACAGTCCACACTATGGTGAGTTCAAGAACCGCCAAAATTTGTAGGACAAAACGATGTTCACCAAATACCCTCATCCTCAGTGAATCAGTGAAGCATGCACACAAACATATTAACATATTATCAACACACAAACATATTAAACAGTGTTTTTCTAACAATTGGGAAGGTTTGTGTCATGTTTGTCCTCAAACAAAAAACATACTAAAACAAAAAATATATTTTTTGCCCATCTTTTTCCATTTTCAAACCTTTTTTAAAAATGCTCCAGAGAGCCACTAGGGTGGCACTAAAGAGCCGCAGGTTGCTGACCCCCCGCACTAGCATTAAATTATCTGTTAGTATGAATGTATTTTATAAATAATAGTTTTTTTAGATATAACTGTCCCTCATGCAGCACCTCTACAAGAAGTGCACCTGGAAGTGATCCCCATTGCTGGGAGAAACCACCAAGTCAACCTGACGGCCATTGTCCTCCCCGCCGAAGCCAACCTGACTGTCTTCTACTGGTGGGTTGGGGACTGCCTGCAGGTAAGCTTCTTTGAAAGATAGATAAGACTCGACTGAGGGCACGTTCCGATTTTGTTGTTACTAACGTGATGGTGTCACGTAGCCGACGCTGACTTTGCAGAACAGCATGCTGACGAGTTTCCCAGAAGCAGGCGAGATTTCCGTCACCGTCCAAGCCTCCAACGGGAGATCCATGGTACAGGACACCAGAACGGTCCGTGTCTATGGTAAATGATCTTCACCACAGATTAGAATTGAGACTTTTCCCGTTCAATGATCTTGTGGCTCATCTCCGTCCAATGGGATGTCTTTCCTATATGCAGATAACTTCCACGTCATTCCTCTGAGCTTCAGCAGACACCTGGACCGCATCAACCCAAACATTGCAGAGTGGCGAGAGGACGTGGGTCAGGTCGTCACCAAGATACTGGCAAAGGTTAATGAACCACTGTCACCAAAGCTATTGATGATACCTCACAAAATCAAGCAACCCCCTCAAATTTCATTTAACAAGCATTTTTATGACAATATATCAATGTATAATCTTTTTTAAATGTAAACTTAGAGATCAGGGTTGTCATAGTTATTGTTATAGTTAATTAAAGATTATTGGTGGCGTATTTTCTGGCAGGCTGAAATAATGTGTATTGCACCCTCTAACATGTTCTAGTTCAGTGGTTCTCAACCTTTTTTCAGTGATGTACCCTATGTGAACATTTTTTTAATTCAAGTACCCCCTAATCAGAGCAAAGCATTTTTGATTGGAAAAAAAGAGATAAAGAAGTAAAATACAGCACTATGTCATCAGTTTCTGATTTATTAAATTGTATAACAGTGCAAAATATTGCTTATTTGTAGTGGTCTTTCTTGAACTATTTGGAAAAAAGATATAAAAATAACTAAAAACTTGTTGAAAAATAAACAAGTGATTCAATTATAAATAAAGATTTCTACACATAGAAGTAATCATCAACTTAAGGTGCCCTCTTTGGGGATTGTAATAGAGATCCATCTGGATTCATGAACTTAATTCTAAACATTTCTTCACAAAAAAATAAATCTTTAACATCAATATTTATGGAACATGTCCACAAAAAATCTTGCTGCCAACACTGAATATTGCATTGTTGTATTTCTTTTCACAGTTCTTTTTGACAGACATTTTAGTGAGAAACCTGAGCTTGTGCTTCACTGAGTTTATGAACTTACATTCATATTTTGTTGAAGTATTATTCAATAAATATATTTATAAAGGATTTTTGAAATGTTGCTATTTTTAGAATATTAAAAAAAAATCTCAAGTACCCCTTGGCATACCTTCAAGTACCCCCAGGGGTACCCGTACCCCCATTTGAGAACCACTGTTCTAGTTGATAGCCCTCAATACAGAGTGTTTTGCAGGCTGATCATCTATAGCAATATTACATTTTATTACAATAAATAGAGAAGGTTAAGACATTGTCATGCAGCAATATGAATATGATGAACTTGTACAACATGTAATGTACAAAATATCAGAAGCATTTATTCAGGTAGAATTATCACAGGTGACATTGCCAAACATCAAGGCATGATCATAACAATAACACATGTTGTGTTATTAACAGCAACCATGATATCCAAACACGGAAGTGTAGCGCCACTCTCTGAATGCAAGCGCTCCAGTAGTAGGGGATACAAAATCTAAAAGGACACCTGCGCACTGCAGGTCTTTTTTTTTTTAACTGCCAGTGAAAGAGTGCTTATGGTCATTCTGTGTTGGGATGGTTAAACATAAGAACTGTTTAGCATACTGTTTATCTATCTGCAAACAATCAATTAATTATGAGTTAACAAATCTGAGTGTTGTAACTTTTGTTTACCGGTATATATGTATATACAATAAATGGTAAATGGGTTATACCTGTATAGCGCTTTTCTACCTTCAAGGTACTCAAAGCGCTTTGACACTATTTCCACATTCACCCATTCACACACACATTCACACACTGATGGCGGCAGCTGCCATGCAAGGCGCTAACCAGGACCCATCAGGAGCAAGGGTGAAGTGTCTTGCTCAAGGACACCACGGACGTGACGAGGTTGGTAGAAGGTGGGTATCGAACCAGGAACCTTCAGGTTGCTGGCACGGCCACTCTCCCAACTGCGCCGTGCCGTCCCCCAGTATGTAGTACAGGCCAAAAGTTTGAACACACCTTCTCATTCAATGCGTTTTCTTTATTTTCATGACTATTTACATTGTAGATTGTCACTGAAGGCATCAAAACTATGAATGAACACATGTGGAGTTATGTACTAAACAAAAAAAGACGAAATAACTGAAAACATGATTTATATTCTAGTTTCTTCAAAATAGCCACCCTTTGCTCTGATTACTGCTTTGGACACTCTTGGCATTCTCTCGATGAGCTTCAAGCACACCTGTGAAGTGAAAACCATTTCAGGTGACTACCTCTTGAAGCTCGTCGAGAGAATACCAAAAGTGTGTGAAAAAGTAATCAGAGCAAAGGGTGACTATTTTGAAGAAACTAGAATATAAAACATGTTTTCAGTTATTTCACCTTTTTCTGTTAAGTACATAACTCCACATGTGTTCATTCATAGTTTTGATGCCTTCAGTGACAATCTACAAAATAAAATCTAAAAAATAGTCATGAAAATAAAGAAAACACATTGAATGAGAAGGTGTGTCCAAACTTTTGGCTTGGCCTGTATTGCAGGTGTCGCCAACCAGTCAATCGCGATCAACCAATCGATCTTTGGTACCCGACCAGTCGATCCCAACAATATTAGGAAAAAAAATAAGGTATTAATATGACATCAGTCACACCCCCACTCGGAGAGTCTGAGTGAATAACAGGCACGCATTTTAACCCCTGAACACGCCCGTAGGCCTCGCCTCTCTCTCTTCAGCCTCACATCGTCCGCTCTCAACACCGCAGCCACATCCCGCTTCACTCTCTCTTGTCTCGCAAACGCGCGTTGCATGACATGCACATAAATCGTTACGCTGCAACAATGCATTAAGGCTAACTGTTGCAACACATCGGACATTTTCTAGCATCCTCCTGCATGCGAGGACTTGCATTTTGGGGACGCATCATTAGAAGGCACCCACACTTTCTCAGCAGCAATCTACAGGCTTCCTCTCTCCAGCAATGTGGTATATATATATATATATATATATATATATATATATATATATATATATATATATATATATATACACACACACACAATAGACGCCAAAAATGTACATAGTTGACGCGCAGAGGTAGATCTTGCTTTGGTTTTTGGCTGAAACCAGGGATCTTAGGCTCGAAAAAGTTGGTGGCCATTGATGTATTGTCTTCCTGATACAGACATCAAAATAGACGCATTTTAAGCACATTTTGTTCCTTGACCAGGGCCGTAACCAGGATTTGACAAATGCCAAGGTCAAAATTCTGCAACTCCTGCCTTCAATGTAATGTAATTAACAGAATGTAATTAACAGAATACAAGCAGCACAAGAGTTAAAGTAAAATGTAAGTTGTATATCATTGTACTTTGGTATGTGGTTAAATTTAGGTTACATAAATTCAATTATGATTGCCAAAGAAAAAATATGTGGTCCTTCTTTAAATCAGATCATCTCAACCGAAAACAGTTTTATTTCTTTCACATATAGAGTGTGTATAAACACTGCAAAAAGTCAGTGTTCAAAAACAAGAAAAAAATAAAAAATAAAAATTAGGGGTATTTTACTTGAACTAAGCAAAATTATCTGCCAATAAAACAAGAAAATTTGGCTTGTCAAGACTTTCCAAAACAAGTAAAATTAGCTAACCTCAATGAACCCCAAAATACCTTAAAATAAGTATATTCTCACTAATAACAAGTGCACTTTTCTTGATAGCAAAAACAAATATGAGACCATTTTTCTCAATATGTTGAAAAATATTCTTAAATTAAGTAAATGCTAGTGCCATTATCTTGACATAATGATTTGCGCTCAGCATTACATTTCTTGAAACCAGCAAACTTACACTAAAAACTAGTTTATTTTTCTTAATGGAAAGGCAAAAAGGCAACGCTCAGGCAAATCATATTGTCTGGAAATGCATTTTCTCATCGATAACATGACATCATCGCGCCAAGTACATGCTCTTTCAGTCAATTAGTGAGCAAGGAATATTATATATATATATATATATATATATATATATATATATATATATATATATATATATATATATATATATATATATATATATATATATATTTATTTTTATTTTTTATTTTTTATTTTTACAGCCAGGCCCCCGGCCAATTTTTTTTATTGTAATTTTTAAGAATTTATCTGAATGTGCATAAACTATTTCTGTTCAAAATTGTCTTGAAAAGTCACGTCAAATGTTTAAATAGTAACTGTCAGTTTAATTATGAGACACAATTGTGTCAAAGTCATGTTTTTTATTTCATGCTTGAAATAAGTAATGATTACTTTAAAAACATAGTTTTATACTTGTGAGTGTTGATGACACAGCTTTGCAACAGTTAATATTCTAGTTTCAAGCATGTTTTACTCAATATAGGTCATCAAATCTCAGCAACAAGCTGTAATATCTTACTGAGATCATTTAGGACCAAAACACTTAAAACAAGTAAAACACTCTAGCATAAAATCTGCTTATATAGTGAGAAGAATTATCTTATCAGATAAAAAATAAGCAAATATCACCCTTATTTGAGATATTTAATCTTACTTAGATTTCAGTTTTTCAGTGTAAATGGTACTACAATTCACCTGACTGACATGAGAAGTGACAATCAGGGGAGGACTGGGACAAAAATGTGTCCCTTGACTTTTGCAGATAGTGTGCCCATTGATGTACATATCACAACCCCATGACCACTATGCTAAACGATATCCCTCTACATTGTGGAGCCGTGAATAAACTAATGACAACTACACAGTGGGCTGCTTACTTGCTCTTGAAAAGGTACTGCATGGAGTAATTTTTTTTAAGATTTAGGACTGTTTATTTTTCAATAACCCATACAAAACACATTGCAACAAACTTGTAGATCAGCAACGTGGCGTTATTTCAAGAAAGTATAAAATTGGGCGTAAATAGTTAATAAAAACAAATATAGTATTGTTGTTGTTTTCCCGTACTTTAGAGAATTACATTTAGCTATTACACACACCACACCATCATGTTTGCTATTAATTTCATTCAAAGTTTAAGTAAGTGACCGTTTTGAACCATTTATGAATGTTTTAACCACATCCAGGCCATGCTGGAAGAAGGCAGACCTGTACACTGACTACTCTTAAGTGTATTTAGTATTGTCCCTTGAGAAGAGATAATAAAGTGCTTGCTGAAATGTGAGGGCTGCATTAAATGTTTCAAAATGTTACTATTGACTCGTATATTTGACCCTGACCATCAGGTCACAGGTGTGCCCCTGGAGTCCTTGGTTACCGTGGTGAAGGCGGGCCTCCCCACAACAGCCGAGCTGTACGTCCTCCCAGAGGAGAGCGCCCCGGCCAAGCGGAGCGTCTTCCAAGATAAGGTAAACATGTCTCTTCTCATGTGATACGACTTAAAATATGACACGGCATTGTGGTCCGCAGCGTGTTCCCGCCATCATGCAGGCTTTCAAAGACAACAACGTGAGCTTTGTGGTCCGAGGAGGCCTGCAGGTGCTGGTGCTGCCAGCGGACCCAAACGCAGGTACTGGATTTACACCTCTGTGTACTTCATCAGTGAACAAAACATAGGTTTTGTTGTAATGATAATTTGCATGTTTATTTCCAAAGGGCTAAATACTATTGAGTCCACAGCAGCAGCAGAGACTGGTGCGTTAATCAATCACACAATTCTGCTGCCGATTTGTCCTTCTCCTGGTTTTCCAAAGCCTATCCAGTCTGGGCCAATCTGTGCCATGCTCTGCTATTTTAGCCTTGGAATGACCCTTTGAACCCTTACCCAGTGAATGGTGTGAAGGCTGAGACAACCAACTCCTATTATCTGTATTGTTGATGAAAAACCTTCTCTCAGCATTCACATACATTTCTTTTATTCAGAAATGTCTTCTCTCCTTAAGCCACGGGTGCATAAGAAAATGTTAAGTACGCGGTGACCGTTTTGATATTTTTAATTTCGAAAAAATAAAAAGGCTAAAAAAAGAGAGTTGTACCTCAGTTTTCATAAGCCAAAGTTTTAGTATAATACACTTTTAGGCAAATATTTTCACCAAAAATATATGTCCCAGTTTTCATACACTGTCTCGGTTTGAGTACAAGTAAACAGTCTGTGCTTTTTCAATGACCGCATACGGAGCCTAATAAAGTTGTTGCTTAGAGTCATAGTCCAAACATAGTCAACATCCAGAGTGTACTTAACACACCACAGTGCTATGGACAGGCCAGCCCAACAGTAAAGGTTCATTATGGCGCTTGCCGACTGTACTCTGGAACTTTGTAGAGCTGGCATGCATGTGATTGCTTAAACCATGTAGCCAAAGTTCTGTAATCACAAAGTTGTTGCACGTGCATTCTTGGATATAGCACGAGTGCCAGCCCTTTGATGAATAGTATGAGAAACCATTGTTTGTAAGAAAGAAGTCACAGCAAAGTACGTAGTGTTTTTGGATCTCTCCCCAAAAGTCTTCAATAAAGGAAAAGGTGTTGTTAAAGGTTTCCCTACAACCTGCATTCATATTTTATATATATTTTCTTATAGTTTTCCGTGAAACTACAATTGTTCTCCATAAAATCTTGAACAGATCCATTGTATTTACATTATTTCTTATCCAAATCTGGAATAGATGAATAAAAAATAAGAAAAATTTGGTATTTGTACCAATATTTCTATCAAACTCTTGTCTTCTACCGGGGGCCTGGGAGTTTGATGGTTCTGCGTAGGATCTCAGTATTGGGTGGCTTGCAAGTATGGGTCTAAGGTTTTAATCATTGCAAATGATAACATCCAGGTATCGCTAAACTAAGGTATGTTGCCTAGGCAACGTACAACAATAAAACGTAGTGTCATACCAGCTCGGACGTGTGCCTATATCAACAAGGTATACGTCAGGTGTGAGCAAACCAGGACATATTGGCGATAAATGGCGAAGGTCAAAGCTCCAAGTTTATCATGAGATTCAAAGTGAAAAGTTGAGTGTGCTCAACCAGACTTTGTATAGAACAAGGGAGAATTGTTTTTCTGAAATCGCCACAAACCGGAGTAACAACTCTTGTGTCCTGTTTGCTACAGAAACCAACCCTCCAGTTTCACTGCCCTGAGCACTGATTTCTAATTAATATGGCAATATATTGTGATACTTTTTCTAATGATGATTTTTAATGTCTTAATATTGACTACGTGTGTTGATGTATTAGTTCATTTTTTTATGAATTTTCATACATACTGTATATATCAGTAGTGTGCCATCAGGGCCAGCAGGGCCTTCTCTGTTGGCTTACCATAAATCATGATCATAAAAGAATAAAAGTTTATTATATTTTTAATTTACTTTTCAAAAATATGTAAAAGTATTCATCATATTCTCTTCATGTCATATTAGGATCCAGTGTTGCTGTTTTTAAGTTAGAGATGTTATCCAAACAGAATTCAGCTAGCTTGTTGCCAGCGCTGTATGAAGTCTACCAGAGGCCTTCTGAACCAACATTAGCGGCGGTTGTGCGGTGTAAACGAACGGACATTCAGTTAACAGAAATTTACAATAGCCGATCAGATTACGAGTTGTTGACAGTAGCCCATCCAGGTGGCCTTACGTTGAATGTGAATTAGAATTGGATGCTCCCTTGTCACTCCCAAGTTGTGATTTCCGAAAGCAGAAATTGGCACCGGAGCATACCCGGCCAGCGAAGAAATCAGCAGTACTCCCTTTTTTAACCAACAAAGAAGCAGAGCAAAACGTTGATTAGTTGGCTGATATATAAACTGTATTTGCAAGGCCATTTCCAAGAAGGATATTTAAAGAGAAACTAGATCTTGTGAGATGAGGTCGGCCAACTTTGGAAACTAGTTAAGCTGTTCTGGCGGTAAAATGGTTTGGCTTCCACTTACACTCGAATCAACCAACTACGAACGGTACCAATGGCTTATACGGCATAAAATGGCCGTTACAAATATATTTTTTCACATTCAATATGTTTTTTACAATTATTTTTGTTTTGTTTTGTTTTTAAATGTGCCAAAAAATAGCCCGTTTTGTACACTGGTGACAAATTGAGGTGTTTCAATGCCCAGCAGTGCGCAAGTGTGTTTCTGTGTAGTATTTTTCAAGCCGTGGACATGTGGCGACATAAATAATTGTATTTTGAGAGGTATTTATTAAAGTCGGACTAAGTAAGACATCACTGAAGGCCAAGGTGGGAAATGCACGGCCCGCCATGTATATATATATATATATATATATATATATATATATATATATATATATATATATATATATATATATATATATATATATATATACATGTATATATATATATATATATATATATACATATATATATACGGTATATATATATATACAGGTAAAAGCCAGTAAATTAGAATATTTTGAAAAACTTGATTTATTTCAGTAATTGCATTCAAAAGGTGTAACTTGTACATTATATTTATTCATTGCACACAGACTGATGCATTCAAATGTTTATTTCATTTAATTTTGATGATTTGAAGTGGCAACAAATGAAAATCCAAAATTCCGTGTGTCACAAAATTAGAATATTGTGTAAGGGTTAAATTTTGAAGACACCTGGTGCCACAAACTAATCAGCTGATTAACTCAAAACACCTGCAAAGGGCTTTAAATGGTCTCTCAGACCAGTTCTGAAGCCTACACAAACATGGGGAAGACTTCAGATTTGACAGCTGTCCAAAAGGCAACCATCGACACATTGCACAAGGAGGGAAAGACACAAAAGGTTATTGCTGAAGAGGCTGGCTGTTCTCAGAGCTCTGTGTCCAAACACATTAATGGAGAGGCAAAGGGAAGGAAAAACTGTGGTCAGAAAAAATGTACAAGCGATAGGGATCACCGCGCCCTGGTCAAGATTGTGAAAAAAAAACCATTCAAAAATGTGGGGGAGATTCAGAAGGAGTGGACAGCTGCTGGAGTCAGTGCTTCAAGATCCACCACCAAGAGACGCTTGAAAGACATGGGTTTCAACTGCCGCATACCTCGTGTCAAGCCACTGTTGACCAAGAAACAGCGCGCAAAGCGTCTCACCTGGGCTAAGGAAAAAAAGAGCTGGACTGCTGCTGAGTGGTCCAAAGTCATGTTTTCTGACAAAAGCAAATTTTGCATTTCCTTTGGAAATCGAGGTCCCAGAGTCTGGAGGAAGACAGGAGAGGCACAGGATCCACGTTGCCTGAAGTCTAGTGTAAAGTTTCCACCATCAGTGATGGTTTGGGGTGCCATGTCATCTGCTGGTATCGGTCCACTCTGTTTCCTGAGATCCAGGGTCAACGCAGCCGTCTACCAGCAAGTTTTAGAGCACTTCATGCTTCCTGCTGCTGACCTGCTCTATGGAGATGGAGATTTCAAGTTCCAACAGGACTTGGCGCCTGCACACAGCGCAAAATCTACCCGTGCCTGGTTTACGGACCATGGTATTTCTGTTCTAAATTGGCCCGCCAACTCCCCTGACCTTAGCCCCATAGAAAATCTGTGGGGTATTGTGAAAAGGAAGATGCAGAATGCCAGACCCAAAAACGCAGAAGAGTTGAAGGCCACTATCAGAGCAACCTGGGCTCTCATAACACCTGAGCAGTGCCAGAAACTCATCGACTCCATGCCACGCCGCATTAACGCAGTAATTGAGGCAAAAGGAGCTCCAACCAAGTATTGAGTATTGTACATGCTCATATTTTTCATTTTCATACTTTTCAGTTGGCCAACATTTCTAAAAATCCCTTTTTTGTATTAGACTTAAGTAATATTCTAATTTTGTGACACACGGAATTTTGGATTTTCATTTGTTGCCACTTCAAATCATCAAAATTAAATGAAATAAACATTTGAATGCATCAGTCTGTGTGCAATGAATAAATATAATGTACAAGTTACACCTTTTGAATGCAATTACTGAAATAAATCAAGTTTTTCAAAATATTCTAATTTACTGGCTTTTACCTGTGTGTATATATATATATATATATATATATATATATATATATATATATATATATATATATATATATATATATATATATATATACATATACTTTGTGTCAGCTTTGTGTCGTTATCATTATTATCAGTAGGCCTATGAGCATCTCAACTTTTTCTCCTTACAAATTTACGCGTTTTTGTTCTCATAGAAAAAAAGCTTAATTTATAATGTGCCGCAGGCTGCACTTTGAACACCCCTGCCTTAAGCTCTATACTTTCCCCCAAAATATACCTCAATATTTCCCTCAACTTCATATTTTCGGACAACACAAGTAAGGCGGTGTTAAATTTTTTTGATATTTTCTTAATTATCTTATCACCCGCTAGGCCACGGAGCTGCCGGTGGTCCTGGTGTGTGGGCGGTGGCCGTCATCTTCCTGGTCAGCGTCATTGCCACGGCTTCGTTTGTCCTCTACAAGTTCAAGAGGTGAGAGACAGTTTTGTTTTTTTTACGTTTTTTGTCGAACAACCCCCGATGAGGGTGTATCCTAATGAGGCACCAATGTCACTATACAGTATGTGTGTGTTAAAATGCTTCCATTCCCATTCAAACAGCATGTGCTCTCCTCTGCACTGTGATATTTCTGATTTAAATGTAATTTATTCTCTATCTAAATCCGTTATGCATGTTGTCACCATTTGTATTCATGAGCGTTTTTTGTCATTTTAAGTAAATTTTATTTGTTAATCAACAATTTACACCATTATTGAACAGGTCTCCAACCAAGCTCCTTGTACATTGAAGAAAACAAACATAGAATGCCCCAAAATATTGGTAATAATTAGGGTTCTCAAAGTTAGCGTATGTAATTAATTACTAAAGTGTGCGCATTAATCATGAATAATTACAGATTAATCACGCAAGTAATTTTGAATGTACATGTTCCTGCATGACATTCTAAAAATAAAATTACCCGTAATTTATTGTGATTAATTGCGTTTATCAAAATTCAAAGGTGTGAATAATCTAATTTTAAATAATCCTTTGACAGCACTAGTAATATTATAACTAGGGTTGTCAAATGTATGGTGCATTAATCTATTTTAATTGTTAATCTGCCTAAAAAATGTAATGCAGTTAACCCATCTGTAGCGCAGCATAACTCAAAATCCCTGAAATGTCTATGGCAGCACAATTTGGGCAGTTTGTCCAAGTAGTGTCATCGTTACTTGGACGATGGCGCAGGCTGAAATGTGCAGATGATCCGGTAGTGACAGGTTCTAGGGCCCAAAAAGTCAATATGGAAGAAGCTAAACTACACATTGGTCCTCTTGACGGGAAATGTGAGTACAAAAAACCTAATCGGTACAGTCGACCGACATGAATTACTATGCACACTCTGCAGAGTTTTCTTTTCATTGGAGCATTTCCATAATAAAATAGCACTTTGATAACACAAAAGTTGATTGGCAACACTAAATTGGCCCTAGTGTGGGAATGTGAGTGTGAATGTTGTCTGTCTATCTGTGTTGGCCCTGTGATGAGGTGGCGCCTTGTCCATGGTGTACCCCGCCTTCCGCCCGATTGTAGCTGTGATAGGGTCCAGCGCCCCCCGCGACCCCGAAGGGAATAAGCGGTAGAAAATGGATAGATGGATGGATGATAGAAAAGGTGTTTAATAAACACGTCAAGAGCATATATATTCCATTATTTCACCAGCAACCTGGTGATTAATCTGATTTTAAAAATGTACTGTAGAGCAGGCCTGGGCAATTGTTTTGACTTGGGGGCCAAATTTAGAGAAATAAACTTTTCTGGGGACTGGTATATCTATTTTTAGGAACACTAATACAAAACCTCACTATAATGTCTGATCGAATGCTAAAAACGTTATGACAGACCGCCTAAAAAAACGGAATGGAATTTTTTTTTTTTTTATATGAACGATAAAACACTGAATATTGACAAACTATGAATGTCACACCCCCTCTCAATCGACATTTTACAATCAAGCGAAACACAACAAAAATGCAACACACAGAGCAAAATATGAACCTGAAGAGTAAAAATAAAAACCACCTACAATCTGATACATCTAAAATATCACTAAGCTTTAGACTTTTGTTGTAAAAATCTCTTTCCGCGTCTGTCCCTGTTAACCACATTACAGGCTGGCCGATTTGGAAACACTCTGTGGAAACGCTCCCCACCCAAACGCTTGGTGCCTCGTCTGACCTGCTGTGACTTAGATTACCATAGTAACTGGTATATAATACAAAAGCGCAGATTCCAACCATTGAAATATTTTGAGTAGTTCAAGACTTACGGTCATTTGAAAACATCACTGCACATCATAATGGCAGCTACAGTTTCCATCTTAAAGATCTAGAACACAACAACAATCTAGTCCAATAGTTTGCACAAAAAAGTAGTTTTTTTTAGTACCAGTGTCCCTTTATTATTATATATTCTATTCTTTGTCAATTTTATACACCAAATGCAAAAATTAATAGTGGTCACTACTTTGGTGTTTTTGTCATGCGATCAGAGGCTACACATGAAGAACATGAGCATTTCCAACACAATTTCTCTTCCATATTTGTCATTATTGCTTGAGTTTTGATGTCATTTTAACTCTGGTCTGCCGTGCCTTTGGTTGGTAGCATTTGCATTGGAGCTCAAGTTGAACGGAATCGAGTTCACTTGCAAGCAGACCAGAGTTCGAACGACAAAGCGTGGGGTCTGTCCTTTTTTTAGATTAAATTCTACTTACAAAATGTTCTTAATGAACTGAAATTCAATGATCCAAACGACACAAAAGTTGTCCATAGAATGCATCTAATCGGTTGATTGCAGCAATTAATGCGTGCCTTCATCGTTCACTCATCTGTTCAGCCACTTTCCTCTATCCAGAAATAAGCTTAGGATAGCAATCAAAGCTAGTTTTATCCCTCCCATTTCCATTGTGGCCGGTATTATCAGTATCAACTGACGAATGATCAACAACAATGAGCGTGTTTACAAACAAAGTCTACCATAATGGTCAATGGCAATGCATTGTGGGAAATGTAGAAAAATCCAAAGCCCTCTATTAACTCAACTTTGCTCAAACCGCATAGTTGTCGTCCTCCCGCGTTTTACAGAACGACTTCCTGATCCAGACTACATTTCTGGGAAATGTAGTATATAAACATTTAGCAACTAACTTCCTAGTTTACATATATGTATAAATGTATTTAACATTTATTTATCCAGGGTGAGGCAATTAAAAACAGATTATCATTTACATGACAGGGATGTTGAAGTGCGATGATAATCTCTCATTGTCTCATTTTACCAACAAAAATTTCTGCTATAGCTCTTTCCAACAGTTGTGAACTGTTGGAACAATCCACAGAATAGCAATATTTTTTGTTCTTAATGTGCGGGGGTAAATGTGTTCAAACACAAATTAATGTTTAAGATGACAAACCCTTTTCAAGCATCAAACAAACACAGAGAATGTCCTCAATTTGTGGACGGCAGAGCTGACAGCAAACAACAAGGAAGCCTTTGGGAGTATTTTTTCTGTTATTATTATCAATTATTACTAGTATTAGTTATAATGAATTAAAACAGTACAGTAATTTGACAATGAGCTATGAGTGTGTACTTCTACTGGCATCTTGTCATGATCCGTTGCCCGGATCATGTTTCGTTCAGTTAAAGACTGTTTCAGGTTTGTGTGTTCTTGGTTTCCATGGGTGCTGATTAGTTTCACCTGCCTCCGATTAGTGTTCGGGACGCTAAACTGCACCCGGGCACTAATCAGAGCGCTACTTATTCCTGCTTTTCGCCCCACTCAGTCTGGCTGTCTTGTTTGCTTCATGCAACAGTTACGTTTGATGATTTCTTGCTTCTTTGCTCGTGTTTTCTATGCTAAGCTTTTCCGTTAGCTTTGCCATAGCTTCCCGTGCAATCGGCACACATTACTGTTTATTTATATTCATGACTGATTTATGGACAATAAAGCATTGTCTTACCTGCATGCTGCCTCCGGAGTTCCGTCTGCATCTTGGGAAAACGATCCGCGCACAAATATGCGACCCCATCGTGACACATCCAGTGTCTGCTTTTAAGTCTGTACGATAAAACGCATAAAACATCAATACAATATTTGTTTTCCAATTTTTGTTGCAATCATGTACTTTTTTCGAGTTAAGGCAGTTGTCCTCGCCCGCACCACTATTTGAAAAGAACTGGGTTCAGGGAACATTTAAAACATTGATAGCAAATT